>NW_021428047.1:0-310 GCF_001605985.2 Dendrobium catenatum
GCAAGATGTGTTGCTATTTGATTATAAGAAAAAATATTGCCATGGAAAAATCAAATCTAGATGGATTAACCCTTTCATAATCATTAGAATTTTTTTAATGGTGCCATCATGATACGAGATAGGAAAACTTTGCAAACCATCAAAGTCAATGGATATAGATTGAAACCATGTGATTAGAGGGAACTTTTATTTGGTATGGTGACAGGACGTAGCTCTACTTTCGGCTGCCAGTAGAATCGCGCCACACGTTCTCACTATTTACCGCGCGCCCCGACAACCCGACCCGGAATGGACCCAGGATGGCTCGGTA
>NW_021428048.1:0-211 GCF_001605985.2 Dendrobium catenatum
TAGATAAAATCTTAGAAATAAGCTTATTAAAGAAAGTTCAAAGACTTATAGGTCTGAAATCATTCCATTTATTAGCCCCGGCAATTTTGGGAATAAGCACAATATTAGTAGAGGAAAAGAATTTCGGATAAGCATTACCCATAAAAAAATCTAATACAGCTTCAATAATATCAGTTTTAATAATATCCCAACAATCTTGAAAAAATTTAGT
>NW_021428049.1:0-335 GCF_001605985.2 Dendrobium catenatum
TTAAATTCTTTGAACCATATATTGCACACTTATTTTGGGATATTCTTCCACGAAATATAAGGAGCATCATACCTGCTTCATATGATTTCTTATATTTTATGTGTCATCTACTTTGACTAATGAAATATACACAAAATATGCTTGTTGAAAAATATTTATCAAATTTTACTAGCATGTTAAGAATATTGTAAGTATGTATATGTCAACTTAAGGTGTAATCAATATGTGCTCCTCTAACATCTGCTCTACTTCAACTTGGGTGGAAAGTCCACCTATAAAGGGCTGAGGGGGTGGTGGGTAATAGAATGGCAGGATATATGGTGGATATGGATAAG
>NW_021428050.1:0-216 GCF_001605985.2 Dendrobium catenatum
TAATGTTTGGATAGAAGTTGATTCTCTTTTTTTAGTTTAGATTATGGAAAAAGGGAATATTGGTAATGTCCATCTGTTCTATCTTACTAGAAGAATTAAGGGGATGTTGAATTTATTAAACTATAAAATTTCTCATATCTTTCGTGAAGGGAATGGGTGTGCGGATTGGCTGGCTAAAAAGGGTGCTATTTTGGAGGGTTTTGAGGAGTTGAATAT
>NW_021428051.1:0-327 GCF_001605985.2 Dendrobium catenatum
TGAAATTCAAATTGGATCACAAATAATACTTTCCAAACTCTTATAGCTATTTTAAAGAGCCTTATTTATTTTAATTAAACTCCCTCTTGGCTTATCCCTGCCGCCGGCCACCCTATTTAGTCAATTAGGATTTATTTCCTAGTTGACTCATATTTCCGTTTGAAATTAACTCAAATCATTCCCCACCCACCCAGCCGTTACTTCTTAAATCAAATAATTGATTTAGGAAAACAATTCCCTTTTGTTTTTCTTTTTCTCTCACCCGCCCCCTCTCATTCATTAACTCTAGTTCTTTGGGAAAGAATTCCCAAATCTGAGAATTCCCAA
>NW_021428052.1:0-256 GCF_001605985.2 Dendrobium catenatum
TGTTTTAGTCTGTATTTTGTGTTGTTTGTTTCCTGTCCTTTTAGTGTGCTTGTTAGTCTTTTGTAATGTTTTTCTTGTGTTTCTAGACCCTCTTTTTGTGATGACAAAAGGGGGAGTAGGGTGCAGGAAAAAGCTGTTTGGTCTTGGGTTTTGAAACCTTGCTGTTTTAATGAAATTTTCCTACTTGTGTTTGCCATCATCAAAAAGGGGGAGATAATTTAGGGTGTAGGAAAAAGCTGTTTGGTCTTGGGTTTTG
>NW_021428053.1:0-302 GCF_001605985.2 Dendrobium catenatum
CAAGTTGTTGAATTTACCACATAAATTTTTTAATCAAATAGTTTATTTTATTAATATAATGAGTTTGCTTTAGTTCTTAAAATTTTAAAAAGGTATCATATTTAATTGAAAAAAGTGTCCAATGACGCCAAATCAAAATATGTGCCATGACGACAAATTGAGAAAGATACACAAAGTGTATCAAAAATTAAAAGATGCGTACAGTACGCTAAATAACTAACAAGATGCATAAAACAAGGCCACAAAAAGTAAGCTTACCTTTCTTGTACTTCTTAAAGCTTAAGAAAAACCTTGATATTTTT
>NW_021428054.1:0-547 GCF_001605985.2 Dendrobium catenatum
AAGATAAACTCACACACACATCACATACGTAAGACTCAAACCCAAAACTTCTTAATTGATAGCTAAAGTTTCCAACCAACAAACAATGGTAGTTGCATAACTTTATTCTAAGATACATATTCTCAAGCAAATTACTTTAGCTAGAAGAAGCACAATGTAAGGCAAAATTATTACCTGCGGTCAACTGATGCCGTCCAGAGGCTAATAAGGACGCTCAACATCATCAATTTATTCTGTTCCAATGTGTATCGGATTACGTAGCTTGACGATCCGGTGACCGCACGTAATAATTTTTCTAGTGTAAGTCATTTATATGTTATGGTCGTTGTCATCATTATTAGCCTTATCCAAATTATATTTGGTTGACTTTATAAATCATAGTTCTCCTTTTTTTTCTAGTTAAGATTTCTCTAGGTGTTAAGCCTCCATGAGAAACGATGAGTATTGTGTTAAATTGATACAAAATTTTACTATACAGTTTGTTATGTACTTGAAAATAAACACGAGGACATGATGACTAAAATGTTACATCTATGACTAAATCTTC
>NW_021428055.1:0-248 GCF_001605985.2 Dendrobium catenatum
CATATTTTAGGGATTTCAGAATCCTAATCTTCAGTTTATCTAAGTTCGTATTTGCAGACACTTGCAACGGCCGGTAACTACCCCCAACATATGTTGGTGAATATTTTTCATCTAAAGACAAGTTCCCACCATACATAAAAACAAAGGATGCTCCCCGTCCAGACATTGTTGCGCTACTAAGTATCGTTTATGATTACCTACAATTACACATCACAATCTTACTACACTGAAATAATCAAAATCTCACA
>NW_021428056.1:0-307 GCF_001605985.2 Dendrobium catenatum
TTTATTTCATTGCATATAATAGATTCATTAACTTGAGTAGACAGTACTATAACCAGTTGTGACACAATATTTCTTCATGGAATCGACACTCTCTTATATATTTTATTACTCGATTGACACGTATACTTGTGTTATTATTATTGTTATACAACAACACATCCACAACACCCGGTCACCTTCTTGACATGCATCATAAGTTGGTCAAGATATTTTGAATTTTCAAGTGTTGCATTCTTGCCCTATGAAGGGCTAAAATTAATTCAAATTATTTTATTAAAATATATATGGAAATTTTCAGATAATTTCA
>NW_021428057.1:0-421 GCF_001605985.2 Dendrobium catenatum
TACAATATTACATCACAGAGTACAGTAAGTAAAGGTGACCGGGCTCCACCGACAATAACCAGGAAATGACGCAAATCTTTAAAATGAGGCATTTTACATCTTCAGTCTTCTTCTCCACTTCCTTGATTCGTCTTTGGATCATCTTCATTTCTTCGGGCTCCTCGTAGTGGATCCTTCAAAAGGATACCCAAATGAAAAAGGAAACCCCCTGTAGGGGTTTACTTTTACCTTTGAACTCCTCGTAGTGAGTGCTCCAAAAGGATATCCAAATGAAAAAGGAAACCCTCTATGGGGGTTTACTTTTCCCTTTGGATTCTTATCTCTTTAGAAAATGCCTCATTTTAACGATTTTCATAATTTACTACATCTCAAATACATTACATCAGAAAAAAGAGAAAATTCTAGACTCTCCTGCAGGGGT
>NW_021428058.1:0-409 GCF_001605985.2 Dendrobium catenatum
ATCACTAGTGCAAATCAATGTTGAGACACAACCTCGTACATGCGAATGTTTTTAATTTTCACTACATGAAATCTCAGACAACATAAGTTTCGATCCTAACTGCTTATATCATCTCAAACATGTTGACTTAGTCTATTTCACAAATGAATGCTATTTGGGCAAATTTAATTTTTGATGATGTCGTGCCTTTTGTTTATCGGTTCATTGTGTTTGACTGGATCAAACTCAAAACGATTTTCAAGGTCAATAAATGCCCCTAATAAATATAATGTCATTTGAAATGAACCATATTTGTTGCAAAATAGTTGACTCTGCTGATCTTCAATAGTTCATTTGAATGCTGAATTGAGACTTTGACTTTATATATTTCTTTTAGAATATTCTTGATACTAATGCAAGGCGGGAGTTG
>NW_021428059.1:0-314 GCF_001605985.2 Dendrobium catenatum
CCAAAGCATGAGATTTATATTATTATTTTTGGATTTTTAAACTTTAAAAATATGCAAATTAATTTCACAATACAAAAGCTACAACTTTAACAACAGTTTTACTAATAATGATGAAGTTTTAAATTACACAACATAACTTAGATCTCAAAAATTTAATAAGCTATTATAACGAAGACAAAGTGCAAAAAGTAAAATATATAAAATAAAATTAGAAAGAACACACTATATTTTATAATGGTTTGGTCAAACCTTGACCTACGTCCACTCCCTGGAGTCCTCCACCAAGTATTGCACTAACACAAAGTGACTCTCCT
>NW_021428060.1:0-223 GCF_001605985.2 Dendrobium catenatum
AAATAATCGGGACTTGATTTGATTTGATTTCTATAGAATAATAGTCTTATATTGATGTTATAGATATTCTACTGATTTAATTTCCAAATTTACACAAAATCCTGCAAAAAGCACAATTTCCGCAGCCTCCAATTGTGATGCCCCAGAATCAAATAGAGAAATCCGTAAAGCTCAAAATCGATGCCTCAATCAATTCTCTACAGTCTCTATCAATTGTTATCAA
>NW_021428061.1:0-821 GCF_001605985.2 Dendrobium catenatum
AATTACACATTACTATATAACAAATGATTAATACAAAAAAAATGATCATTTCAACATAAAAGAAAACTATTATTATTAATTTTTTAAATCAATTAAAATATAAATAAGATCTATTTTTCAATTCAGGCTATAACATACAAGCCAATCCTCTTATCAGCTCCCCTTGTAAAATGGAAAATCATTATGAAAATGACAACAACTTTTTATGTTAGCTAAAAAAAATGATCATATTCATATGCAACAACAACAAACAAACAGCTAGACTTAATAGTAATGAGTTGAATCCACTCACAGCTATTAGCTAAAGACAAAATGTGTATTAGATCAAAAAATATGTAAAATAGAAGAAGTAATACAAGAATTAAAAAATCATTAGAATCATAAATAGTGCAATTTCATAAGTTAACCACGATGAAATCATAATCTAAATGCCTAATAAAGCAATTCATGAATTTATTGAAAACCCACCAACTATTGAGAGACTCATAATATAATCATAAAATTATATTAAAATTTAACAACAAGTTCTATAAATTTTGTGTACGTTTCCAAGAAACATACACAATATCATCACAACTAATGATTATTTTGATATGAAAGACATATTTTTAAAGTGTAATGTTACACTACGATGAAATGATCTTAGAAGATAAGGATTTAAGATTTAGCCAAACACAAAATTATTATGTCATTTGTAAATTTAATGAAGGAAAAATTTATTATCAAATGATATTTTTGGAAGATTAATTGACACTTATATATATATAACCAATCTAGACACATAAAATTGCTAATGTTAGCCAACAATATTAATGATAAAT
>NW_021428062.1:0-262 GCF_001605985.2 Dendrobium catenatum
GTTAGAGTAGAAACACCTTTTGCAGAATGGACTATAGAAGAACGTGACTTAGCACAATTAAATGCCAAATGCTTAAATAGTTTCTTTTGTGCTTTAAAATCTGAAGACTACATGCGGGTTTCCACTTGCAAAAGCGGAAAGGACATATGGGATAGACTTTGTATAATTTATGAAGGGACAAATAAGGTTAAGCAATCAAGACTCAATATCTTGTTACATGACTACGAATTGTTTCGCATGAAACCTAATGAATCCATTTCTG
>NW_021428063.1:0-260 GCF_001605985.2 Dendrobium catenatum
GAGAATATTTTGGCTTCATTTGAGACAATTTTCTTAGTATTTTTTAATATAATTTTTTAGTATAAATTTTTAGTTTTTATACTAAAAAACTAATAAGAAATTCATCTCAAATGATGCCTTAGGCTTCGTTTAAAACGGCTTTCTTATTGCCTTTTAAAGCAGTTTTTTAGTACAAAAAATTTTTGAACTAAAAACTTTTGTACTAAAAAACTGCTTTAGAAAATAATAAGAAAGTTGTCCCAAATATTAGTCTCTCGGCT
>NW_021428064.1:0-299 GCF_001605985.2 Dendrobium catenatum
ATCATGCTGGTTCTATTGCGCAAACAAAGTAAGTAAATCACAACACAGAAACAAATCCCACAAAAAAGAGTGTCCTTGGCAAGTGCCATACAATATTACATCACAGAGTACAGTAAAGTAAAGGGGGCCGGGCTCCACCGACAACAACCCGGGAATGACGCAAATCTTTAAAATGAGGCATTTTACATCTTCAGTCTTCTTCTTCTCTTTCTCTTCATTGATTCGTCATTGGATCGTCTTCGTTCTTCCTTCTGACTCCTTGTAGTGACTCCTCCAAAAGGATACCCAAATGAAAAAGG
>NW_021428065.1:0-376 GCF_001605985.2 Dendrobium catenatum
CTGCTCATTAATAGTTATATTTTTCATACTAAAGAACAAGATGAAGGCAAAAAAACCCAGAATTTTTGTGTTGTTAATACAACATAGATTGGAAATTTTAGTTATTATGGAAAAATTAATGATATTATTGAAATAAATTACTCTAATATATTCAAGGTGATATTATTCAAATGTGATTGGGCAAACACAAGTGCAACAGGCATAAAACAAGATGAATTTGGTTACACACTTTTGAACTTCTCAAGGCTTATTCATACAGGTCAGAAAATCCAGGATGATCCTTTTGTTTTCTCTTCACAAGTGGAGCCTGTATTCTACATTGAAGATGCTAAAAATATGAATTGGAATTTTGTTGTGAGAGTTAAACCACGAGATG
>NW_021428066.1:0-323 GCF_001605985.2 Dendrobium catenatum
AGAATCGTTTGGCAGTTCAGCGTACCATTCGAAAGCAATTACTGTCAAACTGCTGACGAATTGTCGGAAGAGTAGGGCGTCATTTCCTCCCGTATTCCCACAGGTGGCTTTAAACTGTGTCAGATGCTGCATGGGGTTGTTATTACCGTTGAAAGTGTTGAATTTTGGCACAGAATACCCTTTTGAGTATGGTACTTCGTCGTAGTCAGCAGGGTAAGGACGACCTTTGCCCACCAACTTTTCTGCTTAATTGACGGCTATAATAGTCCTGATCTTTTCTGTGATGATTCCTTCCAATTATGCAGCAATTACTGGTTCGAAAG
>NW_021428067.1:0-205 GCF_001605985.2 Dendrobium catenatum
CGCAAAGCGGAGCAAACTGAGGTGGGTTTGCGCAAAGATAAATAAGCAGAGGAAGAACGTGAAGAAGGTTACGTCAAATCAATCTATGAAACATTATCAGAGAAAAATCTGGAAGAAGGTGACGCCTTCACTACTGGCTTTAGCAGAGCAGAGCGTCGGACAGTGGATTAGAGAAAATAACAATGACGAAATGAGTGCCGGTGTG
>NW_021428068.1:0-450 GCF_001605985.2 Dendrobium catenatum
CAGGTTTTTGGAGCTGCGCGCTCGTTTTGTGCAGGGTGCGTGTGCTGATTGTGAGATTAAGCTGCTTTTTTGGTTCCTTTATTGTGTTTTTTTGGGAACTTAGAATGTTATTAGGTCTCTTTGTAATTTTTCTTAGTAGGGATTTCGGGCTCTTAGGTTTTCCTTTTTATTTTGATTGTAGCTAGCTCTTTGAGCGGTAGTGAGTTAGAAATCCCTTTAAGGACTCTGTAATTTTCCCTTATATTAACACGTAGGCCCGTTGGTGGGTTTCCCCTAATCCCCAAAAAAAAAAAAAAAAAAAAAAAAATTCTTCAATGATTGATAATCAATCATTCAATAAAAGACAATAAAACATAAATAGTGAGGGCCCCATGCCTCATATTGGAGGAGCGTATGCTTAGGATAGAAGATATTTAATTTCTAATCTTTTAACTCTTAGAGAAGGGTGGA
>NW_021428069.1:0-345 GCF_001605985.2 Dendrobium catenatum
CCCCCTCCTCCCTTTTGGTTAGCCTCAAGACTAATTCTTTAGGGTTTAACAATCCTCACAAACATTCAAATAATATTGTACTTCAGACCTCTCCTAAATTAAATAATCTTAAATTATAGAACCTTGAGGATATAGTTTTTAAAATCATCCCCACTTGAGTCTCTTAATCAATAATAACTCTGTTAATCTCCACTATATGAACATAATTTATCATTTTTAGAATATATTCTTGAAATGAGACATTCACCATCATTTTGAAATTTATTATTCCTTTAATAGCTTCATACCAAACTTATTGGAAGGTCACCCAAACATAAATTAGAGAGATTCCATAATCCCATATTT
>NW_021428070.1:0-205 GCF_001605985.2 Dendrobium catenatum
CTCAAAGCTTCATGTATCATTCACTAGGCTATGATACATTCTCTTAAAGACAATAACTAATTTAACGTATATGAGTAAATGAAGGCATAAAATCGAAGGTTTGACAACCATGACACATATTCTCAAAAGACAACTTTAAGACTATTGTGACATAAGCTTTGATAAAAGTAAAAAAAAAAAAAAGAGAAAAACCGTTAATTCTAAT
>NW_021428071.1:0-239 GCF_001605985.2 Dendrobium catenatum
CCCCAAAATACCCCTAACTAACCTCAATTCATCCCTCTATCAGTGAAAATTCGAATCCCTTTAATTTGACATTCAAGTATATTATAATCTAATTTTTAAGCTAAAATCACTATTTAATCAATTTTCATTAATTAAAAATTATTAAAAATCCCAAAAAATCATTAAATACATGCTGATCTCTCCTTAGATCATTTTTGATCTCTGGAGTTGATCTCAAGAAGTTTAAGACTCATTTGGGT
>NW_021428072.1:0-220 GCF_001605985.2 Dendrobium catenatum
TACGGCAGGGATAAGAAGAAATCTAAGAAATGACGCGAGCAGGAGGAAGAAGTAGTTCGACTCTGCTTGCAGGCGTGGAATGAGCGAGGAGAAGTTGAATCCTAAGCTCGGTTGTTTAGAGCTCATATATGTAGCCGAAGAAGTGGGACAAATGATTTCATTTGATCTCCTCTTAACGCAAGCAGAGGCAGATAGATAAATTATTTGATGCAAGTGAATT
>NW_021428073.1:0-300 GCF_001605985.2 Dendrobium catenatum
TCTCCAGTCTTCATCCTTCATCCTTGGGGGTTCAAGGTAGGTAAGCTTCAGCAATTGGTCGAGGTTCTCTGCCTGCTTCAGGAGGATCCAAAAGGAGTTGGGTTTTCTGCCTATTCAAGAGGAAGCAAAAGGAGTTAGGTTCTCTGCCTCACCGGGGTTGGCGGAAATGAGTTTTTGTGAGGGTTTCTCCTCCTTGCTGTTGGAGCAAAACGAGAGTCACTTTTGTAGTGAAATACTAAGAGGGTGCCTCCGGGGAGTGGATGTAGGTCGAGTTGACCGAACCACTATAAATTCTCTGTG
>NW_021428074.1:0-200 GCF_001605985.2 Dendrobium catenatum
CTTTTATATAATAAAATCATTTATTTAATTAGTTAAAAATTGCGCTAATTGAACTGGCCAGTTCAAAAGGATCGGAGTTAGTTCGCTAGTTGATTAGACGATTCTGACTAGTTCAATCCTGTTTGATGCATAAGTGGTTTTTTAGACTAGTTCAGACTAGTATTATGGCCGGTTCACGGTTGAACCAGTCGAATCGACAG
>NW_021428075.1:0-1041 GCF_001605985.2 Dendrobium catenatum
AAGAACTCTTATGTTGGAGGAAGTTTTATTGTGTTGAATGTACGAGGAGTTATAGGGGTCTAAATTTTTAAATATTTGATATGTGCTAAGCATTAAGAGTCATAAAGATTTATTTACTTATATGCTATCATAGGGAGTCAAAAGGGCATGAATTTTATTTTTTTTTACTTTTTCATTTAATTTTTTTATTTTTTTATTTTATACTTTTTTAAAGGGCATGAATTTTGTTATCTGTTTCTAATGGGAAATTAGGGTTTTAGAGAAATCTATTACTTTCTACTCTAATCTATGAAATACTTATTCATTTGCATTTATTATAAAGTCTGTTTTGGTTTAGTTATTTACAAGCAGTATTATGGACAGTCTACTTAGTATAATAAATTTGCTATTAACTTCTTTTAAATTTAATCAAATGCATAATGATTTAATTACTAAAATTTTAGATTTGTGAGTAGGACTTGTTGAGCTCTATTGGCTCACATCTATTTTGCATTTTATCTCAATTTAGGGAAAGGGTAAAAATCCACTTGAGTAGATGAAGTTAAATTTTTTGTTCTGTCTGAGTTGGTATATGTACTTTATAGTTAATAGATAGTAACATAGTCATGTCTATTTACTTCTTTAATATGTTATGGTATGTAGATATACAATGTAGTGTATAGATTTTGGTATATATATATTTTAAAGGAGTGTAAAGAAAAACAAATTATGGATGATTTTACTTTCTATTTTGCTAGAAGTTAAGCAGTAGGTCTATAGTCAATTTTAAATTTAAAAAAAAAAAATCTAAAAAATCTCCAAAACTTCGATATTTAGCTTAGTCTATCACCATCGAGTACGATATCACATATCTTATTTGTGGGTCATATTGAGTTGGGGTCATGAAATCATCTAATTATGTTATTCTAAGTGACCTTCGGTATGATCAATAAATATTACATCAATGTATTCTTCTATAATTAATATCTTCTTGTTGAACCCTTTATATGCCTTACTATGGTGTTAGTATACTAAAATTAAACATTCATCTAATTAAGTATC
>NW_021428076.1:0-311 GCF_001605985.2 Dendrobium catenatum
ATTTATCAATGTCAGCTTCAGTAAGATGATGTGCAGCAAAAATCAAAGCCAAATTTTTAGTGATTATATTCAAAGATTGAAGAAGAGAGACAGCAAAGCTAAAGAACTTGAGCTGGCCAAAACTGCATCCACTTAGATATCTCTTCCTTATTTTGAATCTTCCTAATTCCTCCATAAAACCCATAATTTTCATCACCATCTTCTCTGTGTTCTTTTCTATTTATGGTTTTCCTCCTCCATCTTGATCCAGACGGGTAGTGATTGAACTCCAACACAATGGTTTCTGCATTACAAGGTGTTAAAATATCCAT
>NW_021428077.1:0-862 GCF_001605985.2 Dendrobium catenatum
TGTGCCTAGGATACCAGATTCCTAAGTTTTGGGTCCCTAAGAATTATCTAAGAATTCTCTTAACTGCAGTCAAGTGGGATTCTTTATGATTAGTTTGAAATCTAGCACAAACATAAACACTAAATATTATATCAGGTCGGTTAGCAGTTAGGTAAAGTAAAGATCCAATATCCCTATGTACTTCTTTTGAATAATCGATTTTCTATTTGGTTACTTATCCAATTGAACATTAGAGGTCATGGGAGTATTAATTATTTTGGCTTTATCCATTTCATGTTTTTTTTATGATGTTCTTTATGTACTTTGTGTGACATAGAAAGGTTCCATTATCAAATTGACTTATGCTACACCCTAGTAAGTAGGATAACTCTCCCATCATACTGATCTCAAATTTATTACTCATTATTTCAGAAAATTTATCACATAGTCTTTTATTAGAAGTTCCAAAAAGTATATCTTCGATATAGATCTGAACAATGAGTAATTCATCTCCTACTTTCCTCAAAAAACGGGTGGTGTATACGCTCCCCTTAACAAACTCCCTCTCTAGTAAGAATGTGCTAAGCCTTTCATAGCAAGCTCTAGGTGCCTGTTTTAATCCTTATAAGGCATTTTTAATTTATTAACATGAATTAGAAATTGGAAAATCTCAAAACCTGGGGGTTTCTCTACAAACACATCCTCTTTTATGATCCCATTTAAAAAGGCATTCTTAACGTCCATTTGTAAAATCTTAAATCCCTTATAACAGACAAATGCTAGTAGGACTCTAATGGCTTCTAGTCTAGCTGCAGGGGTAAAGGACTCCTCAAAATCAATCCCTTCTATTTTATTGTACCCCTTAGCCACCAATTCGCCTTAT
>NW_021428078.1:0-319 GCF_001605985.2 Dendrobium catenatum
AAAAATATCTAATAGAAGATTAATGCACGAATTGTTGAATCAAGAATCATATTTTTTAAAATCAAGTATTGAAAGTATTTAGGGTTTTCTTAAGCTTTTAAGAAGTACAAGAATGGTAAGCATTAAATTTTGTGGGCTCATTTTATGCCTCTTGTCAATTTGAATGACGCTCTTTCCACATCTTTTGAATTTTAATGCACTTTGTGTATTATTATTATTATATATTTTTTTAATTTGGCGTCATTGTGTATCTTTTGGTTTGGTATCATTGGTCACTTTTTTTTATTATTTTCAAAAAAATATGCTTTCTTTCTTATAT
>NW_021428079.1:0-472 GCF_001605985.2 Dendrobium catenatum
GGGAAAGAAGAAGTTTCAAAGAGCTTTCTGGGCAGACGCAGTTTCAGACTCATCGGAGACAGAAAAAGAAGAAGAAGTCACTAATCTTTGCCTGATGGCAAATAATGTGGATCACTCAGATCAAGAAGAGGTATGTGACTTAACCTATGATAAATTATTTGAAGTTTTTGAACACATGTATAATACATATAGGAAAATGAAAAAGGTGCATGCTAGTTTAAGTTTAGAATTGGAAGAGCTCAAGAAGGAACAAAAAATCTGTAGGAAAGATCATGCATTAATAGATGACAATCACATGAAACTACTTGATGAATATGATGACTTGAATAAGAATTTTGAAAATCTAAAATCATCCTATGCTGAACTTGAAAAAGAATTTAAAAATTTTAAGGATGAATCTGAGAGCAAATCATATAGAATCAATTATACCAATCAAATCTTAGAAGATATGAATTCATTTTACAAACTAACT
>NW_021428080.1:0-310 GCF_001605985.2 Dendrobium catenatum
CCATAAGCTATGCAAGTGTATGTTTCCTCAAAGATGCATATACTTGCTATGCTTATATGTACATTACATGTAAGGTAGAGAAAGTCATGTAGAGCAAGTGTAGGAAATGAGTATGTAATCCAATCATAAGTTGAGCATTTCATAAGGAAAATATTTGTAATTGCCTCAAGTATCCATAAACTTACAAAAGAAAAGCTGAGACATAAGAGTTCAAATGGGCATAAATGATTTGACAATTTCTATGTAATTCAATGAAATAAAAGTTTTTTAACATTTAAAAGAAAATCCATTCCACCTACCTCAATCCGTG
>NW_021428081.1:0-229 GCF_001605985.2 Dendrobium catenatum
TCTAACCAACGAAGAAGACAATGAACAGTAACTATTTGATTCTCATTAAATTCAAGATAGAATCGATTACACATATATAAGAGAACCGTTGTATGGTCTAAAGACTAAAATGCCCATGACGGTTACATAAAGTGTTCAGGCGACAGATGAGGTGGAGAGCCGGTTTGCTGTGGCTTGGCAGGGTCTGTTGGACGGCTGCGGCAGTTTATCCACTTCGCTTAATGATTCC
>NW_021428082.1:0-635 GCF_001605985.2 Dendrobium catenatum
TAGCAGCTTTGATGAATTTTGGGTGGTTCTCCTAACGGCATGATTTTAGCCTTCTCTGTGCATGCAATATTGGGTGTTGTTTGGTATTTTGTAGGTTAATGATAGCTCATTGTATTATTCGCTTGTGGTTTTTGATTGATACGTTGATTATGGAATGTAACGGTATGAAGATTGTTGTGTTTCGTAATTGTATCTCATGAGGAGAGTATAATTGTGACACTAATACTTGTGGTGAGAGAGATATCTTTCAATCATATTTGTCAGTCATTCATGTATCAAGTCTCAAACTATGATTTTCCATTATGTTTCCATGCATGATCAACTGGCTGATTTATACTAAGCTTCTCTCTTTTATTATATTTGCTTCTTTGTGATCCAACTTGACAATTCATGGCTGAAACGTAACTTGCGGGCGGGGGACTGTTAAAGCAAATTAGCCTAAGGCTGATATGATTATATGGAATGGTGTCAGTTATTCTCTGCTCTGTTCTACTACCTCTATTACAGTCTTAGCATGCATGTCTTCTTTTATCTGTTTCACTTCAGCCATCTATGGATACTAAGCGATGTTGATCTTGACCATTTGTTATAATAGTTATAGTATAAAGCTTCGGTTCACCATAAAGAAAAAGCGA
>NW_021428083.1:0-267 GCF_001605985.2 Dendrobium catenatum
CCACGCAGCATCCCTAGACGTCACGTGTGTACCAATATCACGTTCGTCAGGGCCCATGCGGGTGTTTGGGGGCATTTCGTAATCATTTATTGAACCTTGTCGACTCCTACTTGCTTAGAAGGATCGGGTTCAAATTTATTAAACCGCGCAGCATCCCTAGACGTTACGTGTGTACCAATAACACGCTCGCCGGGGCCCATGCGGGTGTGGGGGCATTTTATAATTAAACTCTGTCGACTCCATTTTACCTGCTAAGGAGGATCGGGT
>NW_021428084.1:0-390 GCF_001605985.2 Dendrobium catenatum
AAGCCAAGTTTTCTCTTCATCATTCAAAACTGCATTTGGTTGTGGCCTCCCTTCCAAAGTAGAACTCCTCTGTCTCCATTTATTCCTGAAAAAATTGATTAGAACCTCCTAAATTTGATTTGATTCTTCAATTACCACCCCATCTTCATCTTTTATTTTCACAGTTTTATTCAAACTCCTCCTTGCACTAGCAAATGCATGATAAAACTTTGAGTTGGTATCTCCCTCCTTCATCCATTTTGTTTTGGCTCTTTGCTTCTACCAAGAGTCTATTCTAGTCATGGTTGAGTTGAGCTCACAGATTTTAGTTTTTAAAGACTAGCAGTCTTCCTTACTAATCCAACCATTATTAGATTCTTTATTTTGAAGATTCATAATTTGCTCCATCAA
>NW_021428085.1:0-317 GCF_001605985.2 Dendrobium catenatum
TTCACTGCTGTCAAATGTGATTCTTTTGGATATGATTAAAATCTAGCACATAAGAAAACACTGAACATAATATATGGTCGGTTAGCAATCAAGTAAAGTAAAGATCCAATAATCCCTCTAAATTTCTTTTGATCAATAGATTTTCCCATAAGGTCCTTATCCAACTGAACTGAGGAACTCATTGGTGTACTAACAGGTCTAGCATTGTCCATTTCATATTTTTTGAGGATGTCCTTAACATATTTAGTTTGACTAAAAAATGTACCTTCCTCAAGTTGCATAATGCTAAAACCTAGAAAGTAATTTAAATCTCCCAT
>NW_021428086.1:0-228 GCF_001605985.2 Dendrobium catenatum
TGTCGATCATCAAAATATAAGTCATGAAAATAGATTTACAACACTGTGCCCCAATCTAGGCCATGTCCTGGTCATGTTGCTGCTGTTGGCGGGCTACGTGCTCGTCTTGTTGCTACTGCTGGTGAGCTATGAAGGTGTCAAATCAGGCCTCCAACTGATTAAATTTCTCCACTAATTGATCCATCTATGAGTGCTGGCGGAGAGGAACAGGTTCAGGAATGGGAACAT
>NW_021428087.1:0-375 GCF_001605985.2 Dendrobium catenatum
ATTAATATACAGAAAACAACTTAAAGAAAAAAAATTTATGGATAGAGATTTAAATGGTCATGTTGGTAGAGTGTCAAAAGATTTTAAAATATTCATGGTAAGTATGGGTTTAGAGACTAATGAAGATGGCATGACCAAATTAGATATTGCTCTAGCTTATAATTTTGTAATTGCTAATATCTTATTTAAGAAAAGAGATTAGCATCTCATTACTTATAATAATGAATATAGTAACTTCAAAATGATTATTTTTTATAAGAAAAATAGATTATTTAGATGGAAAATATTGTAAAATTATTCTAAGTGAAAGATTATGTATATAACAGCACTTACTAGTTTTTGACTTTAGGATGAAGGGGTGGAATATATAGATAA
>NW_021428088.1:0-1105 GCF_001605985.2 Dendrobium catenatum
TTTATTTAAAGAAATTTACTTAAATTTAAGCTCTTAATGGAGGGATAATTAAATATTAATCGTTGTTATAAAGTCAATTAATGCCCAATCAAGATGAATTTGCTCATAAGACATATGACACTAAATTTTCAATGCTTGTAATATCATCCAAAATGGATTTGTAGTGAATCTTAAAATTTGCTAAGTTCACTAAGACACAATCCTTGATTTTTGTTCCTACATGTCACTAGGTTTCAAGGAATTGCAATCAATATTCTCTAGCCCTTTGATATACACATACAATCACATCAAAGCAGTCATAACAAACATAGCGTCTTAAAACTATAAGAAGTCAGAATTGTTCAATCTCCAAATATTAAAGCTAATAAATAACTTGAATGTTTGGAAATTGAATCACTGAACAATTATAACATAATTTCTCATTGAATGTTTGATATTCACAATTGAATTCATTTAAAAATGATAAAGCTCTATTTAGGTATTCCGTAAGTGGTTCAAATACATGCAATAGATTAAGATTTACTTATGATATAATTTAAAAATATATGAAATTAAAAATAACCTTGAAACCTATAAATTCAATAACTAAAATATAACCTAAATAAATACATAAAAATTACAGGATGTTCAAAATGCTATCTAATTTATCCCATTTAAATTTGGGATTAATTAAATAAGTATATAAAAAGTTATTAAAGAAAAAATAAAAAACACTCAAAGGTAAATATAACTCTTTATATGCTTAAAATTTTTATTTGATTTTATTTTTAAAATAAATGGGAAGAAAAACTAAAGAAAATAATATATTTATGTATTTTTTGGGTTCAATATTTAATTTATTATGATTTTTTTAAAAGAAAATTGAATTTAAAATGTATTTTAAAAAATATTTATTAATTAGAAACGACGGCAGTAGCGGTGGGCCACGCATCGGCATCCGGTTGGTTGATTCAGAATGGCACAACGGTGACCAATCATTAGCAATGATTGCGCCGCTGTGTAATCATTACCAAATGATTAAACGACGACGCAATTTTGACTTAACCACGTTAGCGAGCGTTTTGGACCGCCCGATTCTCTGTGGTTTGAAATAGAGGACCAGGAT
>NW_021428089.1:0-253 GCF_001605985.2 Dendrobium catenatum
CTGACCTATTGAGCGACTGGGGTCAAAGATGGGTCTGTAAAATGCAATTTACTGCTCAATAGGTTGTAATCAAGAATTTGGAAGTGATTGGATGCTTTGATAAAGGCTCCAAGATCAAAATCTTCAAGGGGTTAGGTCCAATGGCATAGGTTGTAAATATTTGAAGGTTTTACAGCCTTTGGATTTTAATTCAGGTTCTTGGGTTAGAGACCTCACAATGGGCTCAAAATTGGAGGGTAGCCTCTAGAGACAT
>NW_021428090.1:0-1690 GCF_001605985.2 Dendrobium catenatum
CCATTTTGTATCAATATTTGTGTAAACATCTAATCTTAAAACCACTTCATATACATAGTAATACATCTAATTATATATTTGTTATCATAAAAAAGTGATCACATATGCCTTCAGAATGTGTGGGGTTTTTTTTAATGATGCAGATTTCTTAGTGATAAGAATGAATATATAAATGACATCTCTTTCTTAATTTAATGCATTCTGCGTATTTTAAGAGTGAATTGTAAGGATTCCTTAAGAATTTCTCTTTTTAGACAATCCTTCAACTAGTAAGAGAACGTCTGGTTCGAATTCTAGAAAGAGAAAGTTCATCGCCTGTTCGAAATCAATTTTACGCGGGTTTTTCGCGTTCGAAGGGATTAGCGCCGGATGATCGTCGGCGTTATCTAGCCGGTTTGTATGACTGTTCCGCGACCATTTGGCCCTCTGCGGGCCAATGGTAGAGGATCGAATGGTATTGTGATTTGAGAAGGATTTAGACCTTTGGGCCGTCAAGATCCTGTTGAAGGCAAGGGGAAGAAGGTTTTAGTGGATGATTTGGTGGTGCAGAAGAATGTGGATACCCAGGGTAATTTAGGTTTGGCGAATCTTGATTCTTCGGCTTCGGATGATGTAATTCTGCGGGTGAAGAATTTTTCTGGAGTTCTTGATACGCACGAGGGGCGTATTATTGGAAATGATTTGAATTCGGTGGAAGTTCAGAAGGAAAGTGAATTTGTGGATTACTCTAAGATCCCTGTGAAGGATTCGACTAGTTTTGAAGTTACGAAGAATAAGATGATTGATAGTTCTGGATAGAAGGGTGTTGGTGAGGTTGCTGATGCCTGGTCGAAGCCGAAGCCTATCAAAATTACGTTTAACAGAGACAAGGTTGAATTTTCTGAAGATGGTGTCGCGGTCAGGTTAAATGCGGATAGGGAGACAGAGAATTCAAGAATTTTGAAGAATTCTATTGTGCTTAAAGTCTTGGGGAATAATGTGCCATTCTCGGTTTGTAGTTTAGAATTGAGAAGGCAGTGGAGCAAATACGGTGGATTTCATTTGACGTCGATTGGAATGAACTGGATTTTGTGTTCATTCAAGACTAGTGAGGTGGTAGATGAAATACTGAATGGAGGCCCGTGGTATGTGAATGGGTTCATTATTGGTATGGACAGATGGACGCCTATGTTTGATCCAAATTCATTTAAGGGAATCTCTTCTCCAATTTGGATTAGATTACTGTGCTTGCCTTTGTACTGTTGGGATGAAGATAGTATAGCAAGAATTGCTTCTTTCTTTGGTTCGCCAATGTACATAGATGGCAATACCTTTCGCTGGAGTAAATGTGAATTTGCCCGTTCTATGTAAGGATTGATTTGGAAAAGAAGCTGCCGAATGGTGTTTGGGTGGAAGGTTCAGCTGGGAGATTCTTCCAACGGGTGGAGTATGAGAAAATTGATCTTCTTTGCTATCAATGTGGTAAAGTGGGTCATGATAATAAGATTTGTCCGGAAAATGTAACTCTTGGGATATAGGACCAAACGAGGAAGAAGACGGATACAGTTACGGTGGAAGGAATGAAGATTGCGCCTGATAATAATCCTTCTGTGATCAGTGCTGAATATGGTCCATGGATTCATGTCCATTTCAAGAATAGAAGATTTAAAAGGGATCTTGCCACTGGAAGAGGTGTTAAGGACAATGGGAA
>NW_021428091.1:0-311 GCF_001605985.2 Dendrobium catenatum
GCCCACTTTCTTATAAATTGACGTAGTTGAATTAATCACCGCTAATTGGATCCTTAATGGCCAATAATGGTACATAAAATCAATATAATTCTATTTTTTTTTTATTTATAAATATTTGATTTTGAACTCATCCAATTCTCATACTGATATTATTTCCAGCCTGTTAATTCTCTTCAAATTAATCTTTTTAAGATAAAAATTAATTATTTTTGTATGTTTAATTTCTTATATTAAAAAAAAATTGTTAGTTTAATAAAAATTGAGGGGAATCTTTCTGTATGAGTGATTCTATACCTTGGGTGAAACTTTTT
>NW_021428092.1:0-254 GCF_001605985.2 Dendrobium catenatum
CATATTGTAGTTATATATTTTTGTAACTCGATATGTGGTTGGACAAATCTCAAGAAAATTTGTGCTTTTAAATCAAAATTTTCTCCTTATCAAAACCAACATATTACAGTTATATATTTTTATAGCTTAATATATATGGTAGGACAAGTTCCAAAAGCTCAAACCTTCAAATCAAAAATTTCTGTTTGTCATAATAACATATTGCAGTTACATGTCTTTTGTAGCTTGATATGTTTGCTAGGACAGGGTCCAGA
>NW_021428093.1:0-305 GCF_001605985.2 Dendrobium catenatum
GCCTAACAAAACATCAAGAAAGTGACCAATGAAAGGGCAATGCTTAACTATGTTATCCAAGTGGGGAATCTGATTAATGTGAAAAAATTGATAAACTCTTCTTATTGATACTTGTTCAATATGAATTAGGTTGTTAAACCTAAGCTTATCTCTCAGCGGCTAACCAAGAGGGGGGGTGAATTGGTAATTAAAAATTAATCACTCTTTTAAAAATTTAAAATTGAGAATTAACTTTAGTGAATTTTATAGAAAGAGATTTTTCAACCACAAGTTAATACAGTAAAAAATAAAAGGCAGCGGAAAAT
>NW_021428094.1:0-218 GCF_001605985.2 Dendrobium catenatum
TAATTAATTTTAAAATGAAAATTAATTTAAAAGTTATTTTAACTTTTAATAATTTTTTGTTAAATCATTTAAATGCTTAAAATTTTATTCATTTTTAATTAAAATTTTAACAGCCACCGGAAATGTTAAAAAGCCGCCGGAAATGTGACCGCCGGAAAACCGTCGGAAAAAAGTCTCAAAGCCGCCGGAAAGCCGCCGAAAAATTCCGCCAGAAATCA
>NW_021428095.1:0-243 GCF_001605985.2 Dendrobium catenatum
GGTGTCCTACCCCACTTACCGACCACCACTCATGACTAGAGGCCCGAGGGCGACTACAATCCTTCCTCCTAGGGAGATAGCCAAGGAGAAACCCACTACGGCAGTGAACCAAGGAGGGTTCAAGAGATTAACTGATTCAGAACAACAACAACATCAAGCCTTTATCCCACTACGTGGGGTGATTAACTGATTCAGAGCTGAAAGAAAAAAAAGGGCCAAGGGCCTTTGCTACCGATGTGATGA
>NW_021428096.1:0-263 GCF_001605985.2 Dendrobium catenatum
TTGGAGGAGGTGGCGACGAGCATATATGAAGGTCGGCGGTGGTGGTGATTGATGGCCGCCGCTAATGCGAGGCGACTAGAGTTGATTTTTATTTAAAAAATAAATACAACTAAAATCCTCTCAAAATTATTTTCAATATTCAAAATACAACATGGTTTATATTAAAAAATAAAAAAATAAACAATTCAATAAATGAAAATGGTCCCATACAAGCAAAGCCATACTAGGTTCATGGTTGGGTACCCATTGGGTATCCATGTTTT
>NW_021428097.1:0-251 GCF_001605985.2 Dendrobium catenatum
AACGGCTCGACGAGACGAATCCAATGAGCCCAAGATCAGTAAATTCCGAAATCATTAAGGCCTTCAAATTTCCAATGAACGGTCCACGGTCAAAGGGTTCAGCAACAACCAATAACCACTCACTCTCCCTCTCCCTCAACCCAAAAAACGTTCAAGCCTCCCTCCTTTCATACATGACACATCCAAGCCTTCATCCTCTAATACATGAACACCAACTCTCCTTTCCTCTTGAAGTTACACGAAATCAGCCT
>NW_021428098.1:0-246 GCF_001605985.2 Dendrobium catenatum
CCTGAAAAGTGTCCCACAACATGGGTGAGTCACAACTCAATAGGTGTAAATGGCATTCAAATAAATTTAGGTTCAAGGAAAGAAATCTACAACATGCTTTGATATCTCAATAAAAGAATAATCAATATATTACAACAATTGTCTAAGGTGATACATGTCTTTACTACAACCTTTAAGTTTTCATTCATTTCATAACATTTCCATTCTTCCTCTTGAAACATTCATGTCTCAAATAAAAGCCTCATA
>NW_021428099.1:0-201 GCF_001605985.2 Dendrobium catenatum
TCGTATTTGATCATTATTTAAAAAAAATTGATAGAAAACTACTTTTTGATATCAGCTTTTAAAAATGTATTTTCTTTAAACAACTTTACAATCATATTTATAAAAAGTTGTAACAATCCAAAACATATGCTAGAGTTGTTTGAGGCAATTTTCTGGTTGTTTTATTTTTCAGAAAATAATCACAATTTTATTTAACTACTA
>NW_021428100.1:0-3374 GCF_001605985.2 Dendrobium catenatum
TGAGGCGCGCCTTTTATTGCGCAATTTTAAACGTTGATTTTGATCGTACAGTACGATCGTATGTTCGTACGTACGAACAGTTCAAAAATTGTTGCGTACGAACTTGTAGTGTATCGGTATGAAATATTTTTGTACATGCTGATCGTCCAGTACGAACAGTTAGAAAAATTTTCACCTTCGTCGGGACGAAGAGGGTCCCCATAATTCCGTACCCTGGATGGCGTACGTACGATGACAACATAGTACAATACGATCAGTTACGAAAATTTTCAAGTTCGTCGGGTCGAAAAGGGATCTGTCCAATTTGTACCTTGGACGGCGTACGTACGATGACGACATCGTACGGTATGAACCGTTCAGAAGATTTTCTAGTTCGTCTGGACGAAAAGGGACCCGTCCAATTCGTACCTTGGACGATTACGTACGATTGTTATATCATACAAAAATTTTTTGCTTCCTATTCGTTTGACTGCTCGCTGGAGAAAAATAATTGATCAAATCGTCCCGTACGAAAAGATTTCGTACAGTACGATCATTTTACAAATTGTAGATTTTAAACTCTCCTCTGATGTGTGTGTGCACAGTTACTCAATTATAATCACTCACTCAGATTAAATAAATGAAAAATACAGACTTCATTTGCAATAAATCCTAAACTGATCTGTTCTAAAGTCTTAAACAATATAGAGTATGATTTCCCTGAAATATTAGTACACACAAATAACAAAATAATGCATCCAAGATATGTTAGGAGAAATAATAATAGAAACAATAATATTTGGGATCATTAAAAACATACATGTTGCAAGAATATCAACAATCAAGATCTAAGTTGCAACTATCTCAACTATTTCTGCTTCTCGCCTGTTGCCGTCGGTGAACCATCTTTCTGCCCGTCGCTGACTATCAAACTTCCGGCCGAAAACCTCCACATCTGACTCGACGAAAACATCCACATAGCCCTAATTCTATTCCAAGCTCGGCCAACGTGCGATCTCTTTCAGGCCCGTTGTCTCCACTTCAGGCTCGGCCCAAGCGTGCTCCGCACGCGATCCTAACCGCGATCAAGCACTTAGTCCCGCTGGTCTCGATCGCGCCAACCACTTCCACTCACACTGGCGCACAACGCACAGACTTCCGCCGCGCCCTGCTCGGCCTTCCGTCAAGTTCCTCCGTGCGCTTCCGAGCACCCGACCTGGGCAATCGCCCTCCCTTGCAAGCTCCGCCCATTTCACGCAAATCAGAGCCACTTGCCTCCGACCAGTCCCCACGCGAAGGTGATCTCGTTCTTTGTCTGCCTCAAAATCTCCAGTCGGCTTCCACTCACGTGCGAACGAACACTTGGATGGAACTTTCAAGCCGCTTCCTCTCTTGCCTCCTGCTTTCCGTCCAGCCTCAAGATTGCCTCAACGAGGCTCTGATACCATTTGTTAAGAAAAATGGAGTTCTTCGGAGCTCTTCTTGCAAGAGAGAGAGGGAGAGGGAGGAGAGGGAGAGAGACAAAATTTGTAGGAAAACCTATCTTAAAGCTTTATTTCAAATTTTCCTCAAATCAATACATCTCATACAATCCATATATATAGGCATTTATATTGTTATGGTAACCTGCAAGAATAACCTATACTCAAACTAGATCAACACCTCACACAACTTGGTCTAACATCCAGGATGTGTGAGGCTTTCATGATTTTGCATCTTTTAAGCAATTTCAGTACTCTTGCTACTTGGATTACCAATAACCTCAAGACAGGAAAATTATGTTAGGGCGTTGAAAAAGACACTAGCTTCACTATGTTGAAGGATTAACTCAGCTTAGTACTTGTCCTGGCTCTACCCAACTATGAATGTGTTTTTGAGGTTGAAGGTGACGCTTATATGATTGGAATCGGTGATTTCCTTACACTGGAGGGAATGTCTATCGAATATTTTTGTGAGAAGCTCAATAATGTGGACAACTTAGGTGCAGGAATAGTTTGTCATAGTAAGAGCTTTACAGCAATGGGATCATTATTTAATACACCAATATTTTTTTTTTGATAGCGGCCATCAAGTTCTTAAGTACATCAACTCTCAAAAGAATATCTCGTATTCCCGCCCAATTTACTCTTCCAACAAAAATTAACATTTCACTTTTTCACTTCAAACACTAAGATGACCGCTTGAATTGCAAAGCTAATCTTCTTGTTACCTTACAAACTGATGAATTAGTTACCTTCGACATTCTGAAAGACACGTATGAAGGTAAAGCTGACTCCAGCGACTTCAATATTTAATAAGGGTTCCAATTTAAGGGAAATCAGCTTTGCATACTGAAAACTTTCATATATATATATATTCATTATGCAAGAATTACATGTTGGCAATCTGGCTGTGCACATTGGCCGTAATAAAACTGTAATATAGCTATTAAGGATAGATTATATTGACCTCAAATGAAGGACATCACGAAATTTGTGTAGCATTGTGATCCATTTTAGTCTGCTAAGGGGCAAACTCAAAACACTTAGTCTGTTGACTCTATTACCCGTCCTGGATAAAATTTGGGAGATCATATGATGGATCTCATGTTGTACTTGCTAATGATGAAGAAATAGAAAGACTTTGATTTCGTTTGGGACGGCTTTTTTGCTGTTTTTAAAGAAGTTTTTTATTATAAAAATTAAAATTTTTAACTAAAAAGTTATTTTAAGAAATAGAAAGAAAGCCGTCTCAAACGAAGCCTTAGTTTTTGTTTATGTCATATATACCCCAATTTGTTCCCTGCAGCAGTTAATGCATCAATTTTCTTTTTCTGGAAATTGTTCCATTACATGGTATCCCCAAAACAATCACCTTCTTCGCCTGATTTTGGATAAGTATTCCAGTTAGATTCAATCAGGGCTGTGATCTTTGGTATATGTAGAATTTAATAAGTTGGCTTTAGGTTGGTATGTAAATAGCGTTGTCTACATTAATGTTAATACTTCATATAATGTAATCTCATTATGGTTCACCCACAAATTTAGTCTTTTATTAGTTCATGAAGTAACCTACAGGCTCTAAACCTCATTAACTGTGATGTGCTTTGGGAACATGCTGACAATTTCTTATCTCATTGCGTCGTCTAGTGTTATGTCTTCCTGGAAATGATATGATAAATTTCATTAAACTAAGGCCTCGTTTGAGATGGCTTAATTTCGCCTTCTCAGTTTTGAAATGATAGAAAATTTTTTTGGCTGTTGTTATATGTGTCACTTTTGCAGAAATGCTCTTTAAAGAACTGCATTTTTATGTTGTTTGCAGAACTTTTCTGATATTAACTTCTCCATTATAAAACTCCGTTCTCTCAAATAATAATTTTAAAACTACCTTTTAGGAAAGATACAGAATAATCA
>NW_021428101.1:0-260 GCF_001605985.2 Dendrobium catenatum
GACAAGATTTGTAGA
Organism: Dendrobium catenatum; assembly: GCF_001605985.2. Taxonomy (NCBI): domain Eukaryota; kingdom Viridiplantae; phylum Streptophyta; class Magnoliopsida; order Asparagales; family Orchidaceae; genus Dendrobium; species Dendrobium catenatum. The sequence goes on from NW_021428101.1 coordinate 16, forward strand.
AGCTTTATTTGGAATAAGGCCAATGGAAGAAATGGGATTCATTATGTCAATTGGGATGTAATTTGTTTGCCACTTAAATGGGGAGGTAGAGCTCTTCACTCTGGCTCAAGTGAAGTGGGACCGTTGAGAGCTAAATTAGCTTGGATGTATGTGAAAGACAAAGACACGTTGCTACACAAAGTGTTCTATTCGAAATATGGAGAATTGTGGGATAATGACACAATGAGGAGGACGGGTTCATCAGC
>NW_021428102.1:0-204 GCF_001605985.2 Dendrobium catenatum
TAATTCAATATTGAAGATGATTGTAGATTAAATGGATTTGCATTAGAGATATAATGATAACAGATAAAACAATACTATTTTTTTTTTTTCAATTGGAGACATTGTGAACTTTATCAAATGTTAATGGCACACATTGTGCATCTTTTCTATTTGGGCTAATTTTGTGTCTCTTTTCCCTTTGTGAACCATTGTGCATCTTTTCTA
>NW_021428103.1:0-240 GCF_001605985.2 Dendrobium catenatum
GCAGAGTTCTGATGGGATCCGGTGCTCTAGTGTTGGTATGGTCGCACCCGTATAAATATGTTCTGAAATTATTCTTAAGTTGACGGCGTGGAGAGGTGATTTTGACGCATCTTCATTCCGATAGAGCGTAGGGGGTCAAAATTGCATTTTTTTGCTCCGCATGGCCGGCCGATGGGCCTATGGCGTATTGGTGCCCCATCCGTCTCGGAAAAAGCTTTCCGGAATGGGGTCATAGAGCCG
>NW_021428104.1:0-278 GCF_001605985.2 Dendrobium catenatum
ATGGATATACAAGTATCATACTGATAGGAAGTATTTGTAGAAATCAAAGAATCCTTGGTTGAATTGTAATTTCAGAAATCCCAAACATAATCTACAAGAAGAATTATTAGGACTAATAAGAGAAAACCTTTTTAATTGATGATGTATGGAAGGAAAACAAACAAGATACAATCTATGATGCACCGACACGGACACGTCGACACGGACACGACACGACACGGACACGGGACACTGCATTTTTAAAAAATATAGGACACGGGTGCGGCGTGGACACGACA
>NW_021428105.1:0-241 GCF_001605985.2 Dendrobium catenatum
GTGCTTTACGGATTTGTTGAAGGATTTGCAGGTTTTGGATTTAGTTGATAATAACGAATGTAGGTAGTATCTTGATCCTAAACCACTTGAGAGGACTTTAATCTGAATCACTTGAGTTCATCAGATCGGGGGAGCCGGGATTTGACAGCTCTTCGTCCTCTGATTGCTGAGATGGGGGTTTCTCTACTGCGGCCTTTCTTATGACTTGTTGAGTAGATGGAGCTGCCAGCGATCCAGCCAT
>NW_021428106.1:0-461 GCF_001605985.2 Dendrobium catenatum
TAACTCGGTATTTCTCGGTTTAGCTCGATATAACTCTGTATTGGGTCTTCAAATGATGGTATTCCTCGTTATTGTTTGGTATTGCTCGATATTTGCTCGGTACAACTCGTTTTTTGGCGGGATTTGGCCTCCGAATGGACGTTCCTCTGCGTCCGGTCGGAGGACGTAATAATTGTTCCTCCAGACCATACTCCCCTCACTTGCTCCTGTTCGTCTCACGTGAAAGGCCACATGGCCTTTGTCTTAAATATGTTTCTCTAACTCAAAACCCTTGTTCCTCATAAGCTCTCTCCCAAACTTCACATTTACAAACGACACTCTCTCCCTCATGTTCCTCTCCCATCACCACACATTCTCTTCCTCATTCTCTCAATCACTTCTCCCTACCTGCTCAGTCTCTATTTCTCCCTCCCTCTCGCAACCTCTCGGATTGCCCTAATGCATCTTTTCAAACCTATCCT
>NW_021428107.1:0-338 GCF_001605985.2 Dendrobium catenatum
ACAGAAGGTGTTTCAACTCTAACTCCGTCAACTAGTCTAGTTTGTTTTATATACCATTCATGAACTAAGATCCACAAACGATAATAAAGTGACTGTAAAGATGTAGATATACGTGTTTTCCAAAAATTAAAAGGACTATTGTTGAACAATGGAGGTCTAGTTATAAAGTAACCCTTAGGTTATTTCAGTTTCCAAATGTTGTCATCTACGTTAATCCAAAAGTAGACTAAACTTATTATTTTGAAACTAAGCTCTGATACCACTTGTTGAAACATGTTTACTATGAATTAGGTTGTTAAACCTAAACTTATGTCCCAGCGGCTAACCAAAAGGGCGGT
>NW_021428108.1:0-228 GCF_001605985.2 Dendrobium catenatum
TTGCCCAAAACTCAAAGCCAATCCTAGCAAGGAGAATGTAGATGAGAAATAATTTGAGAAGAAGGGAAAGAAGAAGTTCCAACGAGCTTTTTGGGCGCAGTCAGCTTCGGACTCGTCGGAAATATAAAAGGAAGAGGTAGTCACTAATCTATGCTTAATGGCTGACAATCTTGATCAGTTAGATCAAGAAGAGGGTCGCTCTCACACAAGACCTCGTGAGAGCATATG
>NW_021428109.1:0-327 GCF_001605985.2 Dendrobium catenatum
TTGGAGGAAGGGGGCCTTGGTTTTAAAACTTTACTTATAATGGCTCGTTCCTTCAATCATAAACTTTGGTTTAATTTTAGATCTAAGAAAAGTCTTTGGTCTAAATTCATGTTCTCTAAATATTGTGGTGGGAAGCACCCGATTAATTGTTCTTTCAAGTTGGGTGATTCTTCTATTTGGATGAGATTATGCAATATTAAGTGGGAAGCAGAGGAGTTTATCCAATGGGGTTTAGGTTGTGGTAATATTTATTTTTGGCAAGATAAATGGTTGGGGAATTTTGCTATTGACAATCTTTTAAATACCCATTCCATTTCTCTTTGCAAA
>NW_021428110.1:0-202 GCF_001605985.2 Dendrobium catenatum
GCGCCCCTGTGTATCAACAATGAATCGGCCCATCCGCAAAAGATACTCGGGTGTTAGAACGACTCCGCGATCCCTGAAGAATGCAATCAGCCCCATCGTTACCGACATAACTCTGTGCGAAAAATGGGCTAAACTTACTCCACACCTTGCAGATATATCAATCAGCTCAGGAGGAGGGGGGAATCACAACCCAGCTCGCAAA
>NW_021428111.1:0-994 GCF_001605985.2 Dendrobium catenatum
TTTCCCACTGTTTTGCTGTTTTTCCTGCTATGAACAGTAGTTTGTATCGAGATTTGTTGTAGAAGTGATTTGGAAATACTTGAAATCAAGTATTTCCTATCAGATTATCTGTCTTCTTATAAAATAATTAGACTTAAGCTCCTTATATGCAGTAGAGGGAAAAGAAGCATGTTGATAGGAAACACGTGAAGATTTCAAGTAAAGCATATCAATAGAGAAAAAAAAAACCAGCAAAATGCTCCACAAATCCCACGGGAAAATCAACAAAACAGTAATTTTTATTGAAGAAATCAAACTAACGGAATAAATAAAGCAAGATACAATTGATCCTCTATTCGAGAGGAGGATCTATCTCTCCCAAATCTCTAGACGCCGCTAGAGCCCAAAAAAACTAAACCCTAAGAGATCTCAAATTTCAGTCACACTTACAAGAGAAACTATTTAAAGCAAAGAAGAATACAAAATCCCTAAATAGCCCCTAATTCAAATCATCTTCTTTGTTTTCTTTAATTGGATCTAGGCTCCAATTGCAAAACAGCCGAGATATCTTATTTTTCCCCCATGAAAGTGCTCTAATACCAATTTGATAGCAGACTTGAAGATTTCAAGTAAAACCTATCAATAGAGAAAAAACAGCAAAATACTCCTCCAATCCCATGGGAAAATTAACAAAACAGTAATTTTTATTGAAGAAATCAAACTAACTGGAGAAATAAAACAAGATACAATTGATCCTCTATTCGAGAGGAGGATCTATCTCTCCCAAATCTCTAGACGCCGCTAGAGCAAAAAAAAAAAAACTAAAGCTAAGAGATCTCAAAATTCAATCAAATTCAAGATGAAACCCTAACCCTTACAAGAGAAACTATTTAAAACAAAGAAAATTACAAAATCCCTAAACGGCCCCTAATTCAAATTTACCCTCCAAAAGCAATATTTAATTGAATTGTTTCCTCCCAAAGCAATGTTTAATTGAGTTGTTCCCTCCCAAAGC
>NW_021428112.1:0-246 GCF_001605985.2 Dendrobium catenatum
TGCCTTACTTCTTGATCATTCATCTATATATTGAAATACAAAAAATATATCCCACTAAGAATGGCCCCCCAGCCATTATTATATGACTATGATCCTTTGATTATCACTGTCTGCTACCTTTACTTCCCCCACTACCATCGCCCAACCATATTCCTAAGAAAATCATTTCCCATCTACAATTCTCAAACCACTATCACTTGTCTTTGATCCTCAAACTTCCGTCATTCAATTAAAATCCTTGGACCA
>NW_021428113.1:0-209 GCF_001605985.2 Dendrobium catenatum
AAAAGGATGAGGCTTTGCAGGTGAGAAGATTCCATTATACTTGAGTGAGTTACAAAGGTTTACCCACCCCTTAACTTGGACACGATGAAATTACAATAGTTTGGAGAGTTAGTCGGATGTCATATGGTTATTTAAGAGTTTGTAATGACTATGGTCGGATGACGGAGGTCGATGTCTGGTAGCAGCAACTAGGAGAAGATTCAGCAATG
>NW_021428114.1:0-424 GCF_001605985.2 Dendrobium catenatum
TTAAATCCTGAATATTTCTTCAATAACCCTGATATTATCAAGGATAAGGAAATAGCTGATGGTCTTTATCAATGTATTGGAAAATTATCTCAAGATGTAGCTGAAGAAGATAAAATCAGTAATGAATTAAGTTTATACATTAGAGGTGAATGACTTTTTGGTATTCCTCCAGCTGTAAGACAAAGAACTACCCGATCTCCAGGTATCATTATTTACAAAAAAATAAGACTGATTTGTTATATAATATTGAAAAGAAAAATTCATTTCTTCCAGCTGATTGGTGGTTGGCATATGGACAAGGAGCTCCCAATTTACAAAGCTTTGCTATCAAAGTCCTAAGTTTAACATGTATTTCATCTGGATGCGAACGCAATTGGAGTATTTTTTAACATGTAAGTATTTTACAATGTATGTGTTGATTTTT
>NW_021428115.1:0-215 GCF_001605985.2 Dendrobium catenatum
GATTAGTGAGTAGTAAGATCATGTTTTGGATTTTAAGAAAGAGGACTATTTTGGATTGCATTTTGGGGGTTTGTTTCCTTTTGTCGATTGGAGCTTTATTTAAAGGGTAGTTAAGTTTGTGTAGTCGAGTCGGGTTCGTATCAAGTGCTGTATTTGGACTGTGGGGACAGTAAAGGGAATTGTAATATTGCTTTAGGATACACTTGACTTCAAAG
>NW_021428116.1:0-1360 GCF_001605985.2 Dendrobium catenatum
CACATCAAATATTCAAATCATCTTATTTCAGAAAATTTAGAAATCGTACAAAAATTCAGCGGCATAACGACAGTATACAGAATTTATACAAAATTTACAGATTCAGAAATTTACCAAGTTACCACAGAACATTCACAACAACATTGTAAGACTTTTATTGTACTGAAAAAATATTTTTCAACATCCTGATAATTTACAGTTTGCTTAAAACACTGCAGAATCCAAAATATCCAGTAAAAATCTTCCAGAAAATACTCAAAACGTGCATAATTATCATCTCAAAGACATACCAAAAGTTACACGGTAAAACCTTTGTTAAACGAAAATAATACCCGAAATTCACTAACGGAAGCAAAATTCAAAATAGAAAACTCGTCAAAATCCTCGTTTCTGAAAATTGAGAAAGGCGGAATGTGCCTTACCTCGAGTCGGTCAACTTCTTTAACTACAACAACGGACGAAAACGGACCGGAGTCGCCCAAAAATTACTTTTTCTTCTTCTTTTTTTCGATTTTCTCTCTCCTGGGCTTTTCTCTCTCTTCAAAATATCTCATTTCTTTATATATCCAGACGGATCGTCCCGGACGATCGCAACTTCGTCCCGGGACGATTCGGCTCAGGACGAATTTCGTCCAGACGAGATTAATTAACGTCCCTGGACGATTTGGCTCTGTAAAATTTTCGTCCAAACGATCCAAATTTCGTCTAGATGAACCATGCAGCCAGAAACATTTCCCGCACAACCTGCACCAGTCGTCCCAGGACGATCCAACTTCGTCCCTGACGATCCTGGGAGAAAAATGGCCTTTATAGGCGCTTTGCAGGATCTCTAATTATTTTGTGGAGCCCCTCAGTTATGCCTTTATTTCTTTTTCCTTCCATAATGTTTTGAACATTTAATGCCAATGCACTCAAACCATCGATCATACATTGTTCTGCATCCTCATTACCTTGTGCGTCGGTGCTAATTTGATAAGCAAATCGACAAACATAATTCCTAAAAATCTTGTTTCAAGAGACTTGATTCAATGTGCACAAACTCTTAGCCATATGTTGGACATTCAGTCCACTATATAGATCGTTCCGATCAGTTGCTGACTATCTTAGAATTAAGTATTTTTGAGGAATATTAGTAGCATCCAACCGACTCATCACTCTCATGCAATGAGAACATAGGATTCCCATCATCTAGAAACTTTTCACAGCTGCATTGTATAGTTCCTTCATATGAACTAAATAAAACCATCCACTTGTGTGAATCAAAAGAATGGTCTATGTTCTTCACAGAAAATGTTGATGAGTCTGGTGAAGAGTGCTCAATGTATAGTCCACCTAAACCATTTAAAAACTCCTCTTCAAA
>NW_021428117.1:0-396 GCF_001605985.2 Dendrobium catenatum
GTATTTGGACACTAGGTGGTTTGAGTATTTTCCTATTTCAGTTGGATTACATCAAGGATCAGCCTTAAGCCCATATCTTTTTTCTTTAGTTATGGATATTCTCACTGGACATTTGTAAGAGGTTTTACTATGGTGTATGCTTTTTGCTAATGATATTCTTCCTGTTGATAAGAGTAGAGAGGGAATTGAAGGTAAACTTGAATTATGGATGTGAAACCTAGAGTATAAAAGCTTTTGTTTGAGTAGATCTAAAATTGAATATGTGGAGTATAATTTTAGTAATAATAGTTATTGTGGGGGGATTGTAACTTATGGTGATAAAGGCTTGTTGTTGTTGTTGTCGTCTTGAGCTGAGAGGACAACATGAAATATTTTTCTCTTTTTCTATGATTGAGT
>NW_021428118.1:0-969 GCF_001605985.2 Dendrobium catenatum
ACCCGTTTTTATAAACGGGTCGGGTTCGGGTTGACCCATTTAGATACGGGCCGGGTCGGGTTCGACCCGAACCCGGCGGGTTGACCCGAATTGACACCCCTAATTGAAATTAGTAAGGAGACATCTTAACCAAATGATTTTTGAGGCAAATGCTAGATATTTAGCTTCAGTGGATGAGCATGTCACGTCAGTTGCTTTTTAACTTGTCAAGAAGTCAATGATCTGTCAAAGAAATTACAGTATCCATAAGTGGATTTGTGATATTGAGAGTCTCCAACTCAATCGGAATCTGCATATATAACTGTGTAAGAATCCATGTCTAACGACAACCCATGAGAGGTAGTACTTTAAACATGTCACAGTATACGTTCGAGGGAATCAAAGTGACACATGAGTGGTTTATGCATGTGTTGACACACCCGTTGAACAGCAAACGTAACGTCCGGGTGTGTGAGAGTCAGGTACTCATGCTCTGTTTTTACCACCTCAGTTAGTGATTCTTCAGCTTTAGTATTAATAAATCTGAAAGGAAAAAAAGCTACCATCTTTGATTTGATATGTTCAGTATGATTAGGACATATTTATAAAATCAGATAATATGTAGAACCCTAAAATTGCTAACAGAATGGAGAGTTCTTAAATTATTCATTAAAAAACATTTAAAAAGAAATATTTCTCAATAATTTATTAATCAGAGAAAGAGTGTGGATGGTGATTAGGGCTGCAAATTAATAAATTAATATACTTGATAAATTACGTATGGCTAAGCCTTGAAAGAATTCATGCAAGATCATTTAATTAACTACTTAAATAGATTTGAACATTTTTATTCTAAAAGATTATATGTTCAATATTAATTTTTATAAAGATAATGAAGATAATCTTATCAGTATATATTATATTTTAATGGAATATTAAACTTTGAATTGTGCATCTAATTAAATGGAAATACTAATTTTGTTATATTCA
>NW_021428119.1:0-257 GCF_001605985.2 Dendrobium catenatum
ATAGTCCTTTTTACATACAAGTATATATTTTAAAATTATTCTTGTGAGATGTCACATACATCGAAATTATTTCTTGCAAGGATACATATACTTTGAAATTGCTTCAATGGCTTGATTTGATTCATATTTTCACATATTCGTTTACATGTTAATTCATACCAGTTTTTATATTCGCATACATGATATTCTGACACTTTCTTCTCTCTTCGCCTTTTCACGAGGTACTGATGGAGTTGATAGAAGATAGAGCCAAGGAG
>NW_021428120.1:0-772 GCF_001605985.2 Dendrobium catenatum
CCCGGGATTTCGAACGAGCGGTTGAGATGCAACCGAACGGAAGATCTAACCGCCAGAGCCGTTCCGCGGTCGGACGGAGCCGCGGATTGACCCGATCCTCGCCGTTGATCAGAAAATGAAGAGTCCATATAACGCACGTTCACAGCGAACTGTGAACGACGCCCTAGAACTCATTTTTCGACTTGTTCTTTCGATCCAGTGAACCAAATGACTTAAAATTTTAAAATTAGATTCCCTAGGTGAAGAGAATCAATGGGGATATGCTTAAAATATCAAATGATATCTAAATAAAATGCCAATTAAGTCTATGTGTCTTAAGCTAAATTGAGGGATTTACATTGATTTAGTGGACGGTTTACACCGCTATTGGACTCTCTGAGCTTGTAGACTGTCCACGATTAAGTTTCCAGTTGGATCCACGTTCCGAAACGCCACGAATCGCCTGGAATGAGATTTGAACGGATTTGAGCTTGAGTTCGCCGGAGTGCACTCGCCGGCGGGGTTTGATCGCCGGAGTTTGAGTGGGGAGGTGTTGAGGAATCTCTGGGGAGCTCAATGGAATAGAGACTTAGCCTTGAGGAGCTCTCAGTGGGTGAGAGAATATAGGGATACGAATGAGCCTTATTTTGAGCCTTTTGCCCTATTCAATCCCCTCCAGATTGAATGAAGGGCTGGGATCATTTGAGCGAGCTTCCAGATGAGTGACATCTGTTCCAGGAGTGGTTGGGAGCAGGTGTATCAAAGGACAAAGGTACATCCTAGGTGGAAAGTC
>NW_021428121.1:0-377 GCF_001605985.2 Dendrobium catenatum
CAATAAAAATAATTAAATTTATCAAAGAGTTCAAAGACTAATTTACCTAGAGTTATCAAGAAAGTGATGAATTATCTCCATATCTGGAAATCTATAATTTTGAAAGTTAATTAGGAATAATTTTGGTAAAATAAACACCTCCACTAATGTGGATTGACATTGAACAACATGTAATAGTTGATGTCAAGAAATTAATTGATGTTGGTTTTATCAGGAAATAAAAATACCCAACTTGGTTAGCTAGCATTGTCCTAGCTAAGAAAAGGAATGGTCAAAGTTATGTTGGAAATAACTCCAAAGATTTGAATAAGGCCTATCCCAAAGATTAGTTTTAACTTCTTATATTAGAACTCATGATTAATATTTCATCCTAAAAT
>NW_021428122.1:0-274 GCF_001605985.2 Dendrobium catenatum
CTGAACTTCCAATGCTCTCAATCAAGTTCCTTTTTTTTACTTTTATGATTCACTTTTTCTAGGTAAGGCCAAGTTGTTTCGGTGCATTGTTAAATTCGAACCATGAAGAATTTTAAAAAGTTCATATTTCAAGCTGCTTTTCAAGAGATACAACTAATGGTCTTAACCATTGGAATCAGGAAGTTCTTTGACAGTCTAGAAGATCAAATAAAAGTATAGTATTAATTTTTTTATTACAATACGGTGGGATTTGCTAATTTTTTGCCTCTTTAAT
>NW_021428123.1:0-204 GCF_001605985.2 Dendrobium catenatum
GGTTTTGATCTTGGTTATACCAAGATACACGCATGCCTTAATGATTGCACATTATTTTGGAGATATAAGTCTAATGAGAATGTATGTGAAGTTTGTGGAGCATCAAGATGGACTCCTAATCAAAAGAGTAATATTACACAAAATAAAAAAGTTCAAATGAAGCATGTTAAAATTCTTCGATATTTTCCCTTGATTCTAAGAATT
>NW_021428124.1:0-368 GCF_001605985.2 Dendrobium catenatum
TAATCAACCCGTTTATAAGAAAATGCCAACAAGTGCAGATATCACCAATAAAGATGCACCCATTGAATTAGACAATAATAGAGGCAAACAAATATCATGAACAACAAAGAACATGAACAAGCACATCCACATGATTATCATGGTAGCGAATTAATAGTGAAATCTGGTAAAGGAATCAAAGCTACATGAATCCAATAACCCCATATGCTACAATGTTTCTATACCAAAATAATTGCACCTATTTGATACAAGATTAAAACAAATACCCTTACATATTAAAAATCTCTCTCATATGTTAGAGTTCTTCATATCATTCATCACTCGTACTCAAACTCAAACAAAAGCTTTTTTTTTTTTTTTTGCCAAAC
>NW_021428125.1:0-246 GCF_001605985.2 Dendrobium catenatum
CTCCAAAGAAATTTACCAAGAGCTATCATGACAAATGAAATGCAAATATCAACAAACCACAGTCACTTATGAATGATATTCATTAATATGTAACACTCACGCTTGTGCAAAGGAGTGTGATATTTGTAATAAACACCGTGGTGTATTCATGAATGAAATGTGAAGAATGTGTGGCAAATATACAATAGATGCAACAAATTTCCTGCAGACATCAGTAGAAGAATTGTAGCATATGCAACCTATTGC
>NW_021428126.1:0-784 GCF_001605985.2 Dendrobium catenatum
ATGAAATCAATAAGGTAATTAGAGGAAATGGTTTAATTGAGCATGTGGCTAAGGTATCCGGTCTTGTCCGGAATACACACATCATCCAGCACGTTCTTAGAACTTCAATCTTTCCAAAAGCTGGTGATAGAGTCAATATTACCCCCCTTCTTTCTATGATGACTTTATTAATCATGTCAAAAAGGTCTATAGATGAAGCCCAACTTATCCTCGACTATCTTTATGGGCTGTCTGAAATTGGCCATGCAGATTAGAAAAGGAAGAGGAATATTGCTTTAGGACACTCAGTTTCCTATGTTCTGGAAAAGAAGTATAACTTGGTTCATTCTGATCAAGAATACGAAAAACTGCTCTATTACAATGATGGATCATTTAGAATGATCTTTAAGGAAGAATCAGATAAAGCACATGTCATCAGTGATATAGAAGAAGAGCCTAAAAGTTCACCTGCTCCTGTAAATGAACCAAATTATTAGAATTTGGTTCAAAGATTTGATCAGCTAGAGACTCTTTTTGATCAACACTTTGATCAAATTGAGACTCTTCTTCAACAACAGGATGCTCAATATCAACATGACATGGGTTATTTGAGGGGACAAGTGAATGATATTAGTACCAATATACTTATATTGAATACTTACTTTAATATCTTTGGTACTACTCCTCCTCTAGATCAGGGACCGTCTGAGTGATTGTTGCACTTGATGTTTTGTGTTTGTACTGTTATTGTTTATGTGTTACTTGTTATTTGCTTTTAGTAGTTTGATGTATTTCTTCTTTATTT
>NW_021428127.1:0-205 GCF_001605985.2 Dendrobium catenatum
GAAGTTTAAGGGACATTAAAGGCTATTTAAAAAAAAAGTTTCTAAAAGAAATCATAATAATAATAATAATCATAAAACATAATCATGATAACATTAAAACAATAAAACACTAATCTCAATAATAATATAACATGATATTAATAATAATAATAAAATAATAATATAAATAAATTAAAAATAAAAGTTATTTTCAATGTTTTATTAA
>NW_021428128.1:0-591 GCF_001605985.2 Dendrobium catenatum
GATAATAAAAAGGGGGGAGCATTATCATGATTTCTAATAATGTTTTATGCAAGTGCTTGCTCATCTTCCCCCCAAATAAAAATGAGGGCTAAAATTAATAATTATAACTGCACAAATTGAGCTTCTTAGCCCTCATAATTAAGAGCATGGCTTGGCACAGGGTCAATGGTGTTAGCACTTTCTTTTTTATATATATATATAAACTGCTTGGGATTTTTATTAGGATAACCATGCAGGGAGTCTAGAATTTTCTTTTTCAATAAATGTAATATTTGTAATAATTGTTAAGAGTTGTGAAAACAACTCTGAGTCGGGATATTCTTATCCAACTCGGATTTTAAAAGAAGAAGGCATCCCTAAAGGGGAGAGTCTTCTTCCATTTGGAAGACTGAGTTATATGGCTTTAGATATCCAAAGAGAAAAGGCAATACACCCCTGCTGGGGAGAATTGTCTCTTCGTTTGGATATTCAAGCCACGACGGATCCAGAGAGTCCAAGGAGGAAAGTTCCAAGGAGTCCAAGGAGTCTAAGGAGGAGTTATCCAAAGAAGACTGAAGACTTGAAGACCTAATATCCCACTCAAAGTTGTTG
>NW_021428129.1:0-1399 GCF_001605985.2 Dendrobium catenatum
CTCTTTTTTGGGAAAGCAAGAATTAAAGAAGATAGTAATGTGGAGAGTGATGTTATATTATGTTGGCTATATCTACTTACACTTTTCTTTTTGTACTTTAATTCCTAAGAAGTGTGAACTTTTATTTTATTTTATATTAATTCCATGCTAGCTAAAACTTTTTATTTTTGGCTAATGATGTGAAGCCATAGTAATTACTAATTTAGACTTTTATACTTTATTGAAATAATGGATACAATATCTATCATTCTTAATTTAATCTATATAATGGCCATGTGTAGAGTTAAAATATAATGTAATATATTTTCTTGATGAAAGAATATTATATTAATTAAGAGCATTAAAATGGAACTTTTGCATGCCTAGGCAAAGGATGTTTAGTGTTCTAAAGTCTATGGAGAAATAATAACTATAGGAAGGCAGTAAATCTTCCTTCACTTTCTTAAAAGTTTTGTAGAGATCTAAGGATGAATAAGCATCTATCCAAAATAAGTATAGGAGAGTCTACTTAGGAAAGCTTTGAAAATTTACTATCATTTGTCCCAAAATATTTTATCTAATAGTGTACAATCTTTCTTCTAAATTTCTTTATTAAGATATAATCCAAGCCTAATTGTTATTGTCTAGAATATACATTATATCTTAATTAAATAGGCAGTACTGGTATACTTAATTTGAAGTAAAACACCTTCTCATGGGATCGACCCTCCCATATATCACTTTTATTACTTGATTATCTTATGCACTTGTGTTATTTAATGGTTATCTATATTAAATAAAATCTAAGTATATTTCACAAAAATCTGTTGCCCTCTATCATTAGCTCAGCACAGACGAAATACATTGTCAATAATCATAAATGTGTTACATAGAGATATCTCATAATCATAAGTAAAAAAAAAAAAATTAAAGATTGAATCTGAATTGTAGAACTAGAAGCATGTCGAGCTTATCTTACATAACAATTTTTAAATAAGTCTATAAAGTAGTAAAAAGGTTAGTTTAACTGTATGAGTCAAACGTACCTAACGGGACTTATAATCTAGTGTAAATCATGGCTAAAACAATACAAAATTGCTTAACTAAATAGTCACCTATGTATAATTAATTGAATCAAGATGAAGGATTTTATAAAAATGATTTAAATGTAAGATATTTTTTTAAAGTTAAAAGTATTTATTTATAAGTATGAAAAATATGCCATGTCATGCTTAATGAATCAATTAGCTTGTTATTGATAAGTAACCCTTGTTTTTTCTCCAAAAGACAAAAAGGGTGTTAAATTCCATATCAGGTCCTAGGATTAATGAAATTTATTTTACAAAACCTTTTATGAGAATTGATTTTTCAATTATTTAACAACTTGATAAAAGTTTTTGAAATGAATTTACCTATTAGT
>NW_021428130.1:0-213 GCF_001605985.2 Dendrobium catenatum
ATTAAATAAATTGAAAGAACACATTTTTATATGTTTGGGATAGATTTAATTCATCAAACTCAAAATTATTAAAAAATTAAAATGATATTCAAGTTACATACTTTGAATAAAATAAATCTTCAAACATAATCGATAAATAAAAATTATCTAAACCCCTTTCTCTCTCCTCCCTCTCTCTCTTCCATCTCCTCCTACCCTCTTCCTTACCTTTTT
>NW_021428131.1:0-951 GCF_001605985.2 Dendrobium catenatum
TGTCTTTAAACAATCAAAAATGATGTTTCCTTGTTCCTAATAATATGCATACTGATCGTATCTTGGCTATTACAGATCTTACTTGGTTTATGCATGGTCATTCACCAATTAAGTATCTTGGCATCCCCTTCATTAAAGGTAGAAAGAAATATTTTTTGTTTGATGATTTAATTACTTCTATTCAAAGTAAACATCAATCTTGGGACTCTAGTTTTTTGAGTTTTGGGGTAGACTTACACTTATTAGAAGTGTTCTTCTTCTCTCCCTGACTACACTTTTCAAACTTTGCTTCCTACTAAATTTTGTGTGCAATAGAATTGATATTATCCTTAATAAGTTTTTTTGGAAAGGCACTTGTAGTAATAGTAAAATATCTTGGGCTTCCTGGGACTAATGTTGTGGGGTTTTAAAAGATGGTGGTCTTGGTTGAAAAAGCATGGCTGGCTTGGCCCATGCTTTTTCTTACAAGTTATGGTTTACTTTCCATGCCAATTTATCTTTGTGGGCTAAATTTAAGGTTGCTAAATATTGTGTGGGGAAGCATCCCTCTATTTGTGCTTTTAATATTGGTGATTCTAAAGTTTGGCTGAGGATGTGTAAGGTGAAGTGGGAAGTGGAGCTTCACCTTTCTTGGGGTCTTGGGGTTGGCAATATCTTCTTCTGGAAGGATCAATGGTTAAACTCTTTCTCTATTGACTCCCTTCTTAATTCATCTTCTACTGTTGCAATTAAGGTTAGTTATTTTATTAATGATAAATGAAGGGATTATGATAAGCTTGTTGAAGTTCTTCCTGATTGTTTCATTCAGAAGATTCTCATTCTTCATATCAATTTTGACTCTAATGATGTGCTTTTATGCAAGTTGTCTAGTGATGGTTTGTTTAATTTAAAACATTCCTAGAATGATTTTAGACCTAAGATTGAGGTTAATTTCATTTTTTTGAAGATTTG
>NW_021428132.1:0-231 GCF_001605985.2 Dendrobium catenatum
ACCTACATGATTGAGTGAAACTCAATATGTTGAGTCATAAAATTTGAAGAAGATCCACTTGATTTTAATCTCAAATTCAAATTCGACCTTAAGCCCAAATTCAATCTCAATCTTAAACCCAGGTTCGATTTCAACAATAAATTCAATCTCAAATTTGAGTTCAAATTTAAGTCCAAATTTTGACATTTTGCCCCAAGTCAATTGGTGTAGCGAAAGAGTTAAATTCAAGTC
>NW_021428133.1:0-241 GCF_001605985.2 Dendrobium catenatum
AAGGATTTGTTGCTTTCAAAATTGATATGGAACAAGCATATGATTCCATGGGTTGGTTAACCTTGAAAAGGCTTTGTATTATTTCGGGTTTCCAGATTTTTTCTCTAAACTTATTTTAAATTGTATTCAAAGATCCAATTTCTCAATTTCTATAAATGCTAGCTTATCTAATTGGATTGAAGGTCAATGTGGCTTTAGACATGTTTGTCCCTTGTCTCCTTATCTCTTCATCCTTTGTGCT
>NW_021428134.1:0-262 GCF_001605985.2 Dendrobium catenatum
TTCTGAGACACATGTCAGTTTCTGAGTCACATGTAAGATTATTTTGCTATTCTTATTAATCTGATTTATTAAGAATGAGAAGATAAGCTTTTACTTTTAGAAGCAAAATTTCTGTAGCAACTTTCAACCATAAAGTTTCTCTATTCATTTAGGGGAATAATAGTCTGCTGTTGTTGTATAGTTATTTATAAAAATAGTTTTAGAACTGCTATGATAAAAATATAAATTTTAAAAACAACTTAATGCATGTATTATTAATTTT
>NW_021428135.1:0-224 GCF_001605985.2 Dendrobium catenatum
CCACCGTCACTTTTATGCGGCTTTTCGCGCCGCTCTTCGCTAATGATCTCAACTGAATCGAAATCCCGCCGTCGATTACCAGTGATTGTCCCCAGCTTGAGCATCCCTGTAGGTAGGTACACGTGCATGAAATCATTTATTTATTTAATATTTAAATCATATAAAAATATTATTAATATTATTATAAAACTGATTTTAAAATCAATAAAAAAACTATCTGAAAC
>NW_021428136.1:0-269 GCF_001605985.2 Dendrobium catenatum
GGGTCATGAAGGCGGCCAATATTGAGGCTGCTGCTGCGGCCAGGCGGAGCCAGGCGACGGCAAACCAGGACGTGCGGGAGCTTCCAGGTAAGACTAATATGGTCGTTGACAACGATATGGATCTTGGAATGGAAGATTGCCTTGATAGCTTCCAAACCCCGGTGGGATCGCTTGCGGAGGATGTAATTATGGCCAACCAGTTTGTTGGGAATGGTGTGGAATGTGTTTTACCTGCAGGTGTGGACGTGCCGGCCTTGGATGGCTGCGGC
>NW_021428137.1:0-1837 GCF_001605985.2 Dendrobium catenatum
GTTCACATTTGTATGATGAAGCTTTAATTTCTATGAATTTAGGGCAGCAACAATTAAAAGCTCTTTCTATTAGAAAATATGTCGGCTAGTCAGACTGGTTGGATTCTAAACCTTCAGAAATTATTAAGTTTGGAGGGATAGTTAATGCAAAAAGCTTTTTGGATTTACAAGATGGTTCATATCTAAATATTATCAGTGTTGATAAAGAAGGCTTCTCTACTATGCTTAGAAAGAAAAATAAGAAAAATTCTAAGATGCAAATCTTTAAATGTACAATTGGAAAATCTTCTAATTCTAAAATTGCACCTATTTTTCTAAAAGATTGTGCTTTTTATTTTGTTTGATGTGGCTTAGCTTGTATGCCTGGTTGGTTGGTTGGTTGATTTTTTTCTATGGATTATTTCACTTATATTTGCCTAAGGTGCCTGGGGCATCTATTTAAGTTGTTGGGACTTGCAGGGTCACATTTCCTATAGTAAACTAACTGGATTGTTGTTGTCATTGTTGGTGTTTGCTTTGTGGAGGTTCTTTTAGTTTGGTTTTCCTCTAGTGCTCTTTTCTATTGGAGCATTGTGGGTTTTCTTTTAATATTCACTTCCTAATTAGTTGCATGTTTGGAGGTATTTTATTCTTGTAGGTATGCTTTGCAATTGAAGTAATTGGCTTTAGTGGGATTTTCATCCTGTATCTTGCTTTTCCAATTTGAGGATCCTACACGTTTCTTCTTTTTGCTGGAGCTACTTTCTTGGCCTCCCTTGTGCCCTTCATATGTCTTTTTTCCTTTTCTTTGTAATTTATTAGGGATCTTTATCTATTATGTTTTATTTTTCTTTTGGATGTAGCTCTCTGAGCATTAGCTGTTTTAGATCCCTTTAAATTCATGTAACCACTTTATTCATATTAATGTGTAGGCCCCGAAGAATAATTTTTCAAAAAAAAAAAAAAGTTCCCTTTGATGATTATTACGTCAAGCAAAATATTTATGTTACATCCTTTGGGCAATTTAACAATAATTGTATTTCTATCATGAGATAGTTTTTTATGTCGATGTCATAATGTAGATGGTGACCTTTTCCTTCAAATGATATGACAATGCATGAGATCCCCCACAAGCATCATAGAGTATTTGTACTTAACAAGATAATAAAAAATGAAAGCTTTAGTTTGAAAAATGACATGAAGTTTTTATTTTAATAACAATGCTTCCATTTTCATGATGAGTATATATGCTAGCTTGATTGATCTATCATCTCATGTTTTATTTTCTTGCAACCATGATGCAAATATTTTATATTTAGAAATTAAAAACTTCTATTTTTAGAAATAAATTCAGTGATATATTTATTATTTCTTTCTCATATGTATGCCCTTTACTTATATTTAAAATAATCCTCCATCAAATACAAAATTTTAATATAACAATAACATCAAGCCTTTATCATAGCTACAAGCTATTTAGAGTCAAATTCTTTTTTAAATCTTATAAAAAAAATGTCATTTCTAATATTTTCTAACCAAGTCATTTAGGTCTACCTCTGATCCTCCATTCAAAATATAAACCAAAATTTATTACCAAGTATTTTGTGTATCTAGAAAATTGTATGGAAGAATTAACTAGAATATGAAATAACTTTTAGTGGTTGGTAGTTGAACATTTATTATGAAAATTTCTAGAATGTGTTTCTAGAATTGTCTTTGTACAAGTATAAAAAGGCATTGAGTCCTGTCAATTTTGATGTAAAAGAGAGAAAATATTATATAAGTTTCTTGTGATTTTATCCTCTTCCACTCTTTCAAATAATTTCTCACTAACAAGTGGTATCAGAGCTAAGTTTGA
>NW_021428138.1:0-230 GCF_001605985.2 Dendrobium catenatum
CTTCGGACCGTTGATCTCTCGATCAACGGCTCTGATCGAGCCTTCCCGCGGTTCTGTCCGACCGCGGGATCGATCTGGCGGACGAGTTCTCGGTCCGACAAGATCAGGAGCGTCCGTTTAAACAGCGGACGATCCGACGGCTCTGGATTGAGCCGACGTGGATGAGTGGCTCGGCTCCGATTTCCGCGCCGCAGCAATCATTGCCAATGATTGCGCGGCGGCGCAATCAT
>NW_021428139.1:0-340 GCF_001605985.2 Dendrobium catenatum
GTTTACTTGCTAATATAATTGCACGGTTTGAGCCCTACAATTAAAAATCGGATATAATATCCATCACCTTGATTTACTTGCTAATATGTTAATACATCATATTATTAATATTAAATATATTTTATGAGGAATTTAATATGTATTCAATTGTTCAGCCTTACTCTTTAGTATGAAACAAAGTCCTCCACTTGTATAATCTCTTATTTCTTAATATCGATTATATCAACAATGGCGAAGCACCCAGTGACTTAGATGCTGAACATTACTTTTTAGTTTGTTGGAAAAATAAAACATCTATTAATCATATATGATAATCTCATATTGAGTTAGAAATTTCCCC
>NW_021428140.1:0-274 GCF_001605985.2 Dendrobium catenatum
GCCAAAACCTAGGAAGAGGCATTATAACTCAAACCAATTAAGAAATCCCTTTCCTGGAGTTAGATATTTTTTATGTGGCATGCTAGGACACATCTCACACACTTGCACCATTCACCGTAGTACACATTCGGTGTGGAGACCTAAGATGCATAATTCACAACATACCTTACCTGCATTGCGTTCTACTTTTCCTAAGAAGGAGCCCAAACCTATTTGGGTTCATAAATCTGACTGTTATTGAGTTTTGCAGGAGTGCTCTCACCAAAGACCTCGT
>NW_021428141.1:0-360 GCF_001605985.2 Dendrobium catenatum
GTTTGCAATAAGAGTGTTTTCTATCATCAAAATCATCTTCCATGAAAATAGATCTGCAATAGTATGGTGATAATGGACACCCCTGCCTGAAGTCACACTCAGCATTAATCCATTCTATTAATTGCCCATTAACAAGTAAAGATAATTTGGGATCTCTAATATAATTCATCACCAAGAACCAACCGAGATGGAAATCCCATCATAATGATAACCAATTCCAACGTCTCCCAACTCTTCTTATCATATGTTTGTTCCATGCAAGCATCCCAATTTTTACAGTTAACATCTTGAATTTGTTAATCACCTCTTGGGAAATCAGGTAATGTTCAAAAATAGATCTACTAGGAACAAAAGCTACCT
>NW_021428142.1:0-252 GCF_001605985.2 Dendrobium catenatum
TTTTGAGATATACAAAGGTTATAGAAGTTCTATATCCATGTTCCATTATTTTGTCATTTCCTCTGTTTCCCAGTTTTTAATCTGTGCAGATTACCCTACATCAATGATGTTAGTGGGCATTAGAATTGGTGTTGACCAAATGCATCAACCTTATAAGTGATGGCGTGCTCCAATGCTAATGGCGACGGTAAGCAATGAAGTTGGCAGACCTCAATGTAGTAGGACGATAATGGTTAGAACTTAGAAGACTAT
>NW_021428143.1:0-645 GCF_001605985.2 Dendrobium catenatum
AAAGTTGTAGAAATTCTTGGCAATCCTAATATGTGATATTGATGGGGCATCTATTCACATAATGTCCAAGAGAAGTGAAGGAAAAATTTATTCAAAGGCTTGCGAAGAATTTAAAAAGAAGCTTTGAATTGTTGGGGATTGCAAGAGTGAGAATGAAACACAAAGAGGTGTGAGAGGATAAGTAAAGTACCAGATAGGAAAGGTGGTTTGGGTTGATTGACCAGGAAACAATAATGCTGGCCATCTTGTAGTGTTGATAGGCGGCTTGATCATCTGCCTCCATAAATCAAGGGTCCAAATTACCCTCGAGGAACTTCCAGAAGGGTGGCGAGCTCGCTTGCCTCCTACCATAATCATGAATAGCAAGAAAAGAGGAAGTAGAAGGCTGGTAGAAGGAGATGGTGTGAGAAAAATGGCTGAAGGGGAGCTGAATTTAAAGAATCGGCTCAATCATCCAGGATGATCATAGAATTGTCAAGGCTGATCGGGTACATTAAGAATGTCCAAGCTGATTGGTCAAAAAAGTAGTCTTATCACCCCAGCCGGTCAGATATCATCCAGGCTGATAAGACACATGCGATCATCCCAAGGAGACAAGCCGAACGACTGTTGAAAAAGCATATCATCCTGGCTGATTAGGTGGAT
>NW_021428144.1:0-217 GCF_001605985.2 Dendrobium catenatum
TCATTCTTAAAATTTTTAAAATCTTTTTCAAGTTCAGTATATGATGATTTTAAAATCTCAAAATTTTTATTCAAGTCATCATATTCATCAAGTAATTTCATGTGGTTGTCATCTGTTGAAGCATGGTCTTTCCTAAAGATTTCATGTTCCTTCTTGAGTTCTTCCAGTTCCAAGCTAACACTAGCATGCATCTTTTTCATTTTCCTATATGCATCAT
>NW_021428145.1:0-226 GCF_001605985.2 Dendrobium catenatum
GTTTGATCCAAAATTGTATAGTATAATTAGTTTTAAAAAGGCAAGTTTTTTACACTCTCTCGGTGTGTGTGTATATGATTACCGAATTACAATCACACTCTCTTAGACTCAAGAAAAATATAAAATATAGACTTTAATTACAATAAAATCTAATCTAATATATCTTTAGTAGTTTGGAGTATGATTTTCCGTAAATGTTAGTACACATAAACAACAAAAGCAATAT
>NW_021428146.1:0-267 GCF_001605985.2 Dendrobium catenatum
AGAGAATGGAGATATTCTTCTAGTCATCCTAAAGATCTTATTTTAGGAGACCCTTCAGAAGGTGTAAGAACTAGGCATGAACTTAGGAAGAAGGTTAGCCATTCAGCATTCATCTCTATGATAGAACCCACAAGTATAGATCAAGCCTTAGGAGATGAATTTTGGATTCTAGCAATGCAAGAAGAGTTGAACCAATTCACCAGGAATGATGTTTGGGAGTTAGTCAAGAAACCTAAAGAACAAAGTGTGGTTGGGACAAAATGGGTC
>NW_021428147.1:0-859 GCF_001605985.2 Dendrobium catenatum
CAATGAAACTAACAGGATTCCTACCTAACCTAGGAGAAAATCAAGAAATGTTGGCCTTTAATTTTTAGTTGAGGTATTTATAATCTAAAATAAAATTTAAACTTGAATAAAGATAACGACATTAATTGGCTTCTCTTATATCTTAGGACCAAATCAATATACGATAGCCTTTGTGTTGCAAATTCAGGTCTATGAACTATGTTTTGATTATTGGCAAACACTCTTACTTATCTTGGATTGTCTTTTACTATTGACATTTCAAGAATAAAAGATCTGACAAAAAAATGGAGCTAGCTCAAGATGGGGTATATTAGGGTTAAGTCAGTCTGTAATTTTATTTTTTCCTTCTTGAGTCAATTATAATCTTTGGTGTGACTGATGCAAAGTAACCCTACACACACACACTTGAGAGACTTAGAATTTCTATTTTTACTCAAATCAACCAGGACGATATTTACATCGGCCTGGACGATCGGGCTTAAAACAGAAAATCTAATCAGGTGTTCTTAATTAAGGTAGCCGTCATTAGCCAATCATCCGGGACGATACTTGTATCGGCCAGGACGATAGGCTCAAAACAGAAAGAAATTACCGCCATAAACAATTAAGGTATTATGTATTTTTGGTAATCGGTTAGGATGATCATGGATCGGCCTGGATGATATTCACAATTATGCCTTAATTGAACAGAAAATTAATGCAGTAATTAATGATGATTGATAATATCACATCGTCTTGGATGATCGTAGAATCAGCCAGGACGATCTAGTCAAAAAACCTTAATTACTCCTGGACGATCTGGATCGAACAGCTTGAATTCAAGGCGATGCTCTGGACGATTTTCCTCTAATTTGAACTG
>NW_021428148.1:0-714 GCF_001605985.2 Dendrobium catenatum
TTGAATGAACCTAGTGTACATGTCTAAGATCGTTTCACAAGGTTTCATGAAAAATAATTCAAAATCATTCATTAACAAATTTAACTTGGATTACTTGATTTTACTAGTGCTTTCATATATGGTGTGTAGTTTATCCCAAACTTCCTTACCAGTAGTGCACATGGATACTAATATAAAATCTTCAGAATTTAAAGCACAAAAAAGCAGTTTAAAGATTTTGCATTCAATTGAGCATTTACTTGTTCTTATCTATTCCATTGATTAAAAAGAATATCAGTTTTAACTCAATTATCAATATGTGACGGTGATGAATAACCAGTTAAAATCATATGCCACATGCTAAAATCAATCGATTGTAAGAAAATAGACTGCGCGTTTTCCAAAAATCAAATGACACATTTTCAAATAAAGGAGGTCTGGTAATTAAATAACCTTCCGCAACATTACGATTTGCCATGGATCAAAATTCAAAAGCTTTTAAAAACTCATTTTTTGAAAACAGCTCTGATACCACTTGAAAGTGCTCTTATGGAACTAAAAAGTGCTCTGATACCACTTGAAAGTTCGTTAGGGATGTTAGGCCCCTTCTGAATTGGCCCAAGGCTAACAAAGAGAGAGGTGAATAGGATAACTTTAAAACCAAAGATTAAACTCAAACCAATCACCACATAGAAAATCAATGATGCGGAAATTAAAGTGCGGAAGTAATAAAGA
>NW_021428149.1:0-948 GCF_001605985.2 Dendrobium catenatum
AAACCTTGATTCAAATTTTGAAGAAAACTTTAGACGATAATAAGCGCCAATGGCATGAGAAGTTGGTTGAAGCTTTATGGGCATATCGAACTACATATATAACTCCAACTCAATCTATACCATTTGCTTTAGTCTTTGGTGTAGAAGCAGTTATTCCTTTAGAAGTCCAACTACCTTCGGTCAGATTTGCAATAAACTACAAGATCACTATAGAACAGAATGCAAAACTCAGGTTGAAAGAACTCGAAGATCTAGAAGAGAACCATTTGCAGGCTCAATAGAACCTCGAGTTGTATAAAGTTAAATTGATAGATGCCTACGATAAATTGGTTCGACTGAGAACTTTTCAAGTAGGAGACTTGGTTTTAGTTCTTCGAAGGCCCATCCTGTCTCAACAGAAGATAGGAGGCAAGTTCGAACTAACATGGGAAGGACCTTGTGTAGTGGAGAAAGCCTACCAAGGAGGATCTTATCAGCTTATAGATTGTAAAGGCCATCCTCCTATGTTGCCTATCAAAGGACGATACCTTAAGATATATTATGATAGCTGATGTATTTAACAAACATTGCAAGGAAATAAAATTTTGAAGTTTGAAATTGCCAGTGTTAATATTATCATTTGAACTAGATAATTCGAACTTCAAATATAATTTAAATAGTTAGGTTTTAAATCTGCTCATTCGGGAATCGATCTCCCATTTGGGTATCCGCTTTGTTTGGAAATCGATCTTCCAGTCAAAGTTTAAATTTCGCCTTCCGATAATTGATATTTCGGTCAGGTTATTGTTACAAATCTACTTTTGCATGTCGTATGCTTTGATGATTGACAAACACTGTTTCTCTTGTACTACTTGTTGCTTCTAACTTTTCAGGAATCGAAGATCGGACGATCAAGAGGAAGCCAAGTCCACGATCCCATAAGTTTAGGGTTGAGTCAGTCTGTAACTT
>NW_021428150.1:0-293 GCF_001605985.2 Dendrobium catenatum
CTACGACAATAAACAAGAATCCACTAATTAATAAAGATAACTCTCACCTTTGGAGCCCATACGCTCAACTAATCTAGGCTTTAGCGGAAGAAGAGTCTCTACCTTAGAATCGAGGTCACTCCGAGGAAGAAGGAACCTTGGATTGTCGTTCTTGGATAAGTTGCCGGAATATGGAATTCTTGCCAGCAATTTCTTGAAGGTGTATTCGGCGGCTCGGGAGAAGCACTCGAGCTTTGGCAGGCTTGGGAGAATTCGACCAAGGGAGAGACCATGAGTTGGGTGCAGGAATTTCT
>NW_021428151.1:0-697 GCF_001605985.2 Dendrobium catenatum
AACTTGGTCATTTAAAATAAGAAGTTTAAGGGTCTATTCGGCTTCATTTGGGATGACTTTCTTTCTGCTTCTTAAAATAGCTTTTTAGTATTATAATTTCAATTTTTTTTACTAGAAGCTGCTTTAAGAAGCAGTAAGAAAGCCATCCCAAATGAAACCTTAGTTTGCGATGACTTTCTTAATGCTTCTTAAAGCAGTATTTTAGTATAAATTTTTTAAACTTAAAATTGTTTTAAGAATCAATAAAAAAGTCATCACAAATGAAGCCTTAGCTTTTTATACATGAGCATCAATTTTACTTGGCCACTAATTTCAAGCTATTTTATTGCTGTTTTTCAAAAAAAATTATTGTGGAATTTTTTATTTTGCATCAACTGTAGTTAAGTTACGTTTTTCATATCAATTTTACAATTAATATATTGTTTGAGATGGTTTTTTACTGCTTAAAGCAGCTTTCTAGCATAAAAATTAATATTTTGGTACTAAATAACTGTTTCAAGAAGAAGTAAGAAAACCGTATCAAATGAAACCTAAATTTATAAAATAATATAATGTCCCAAAAAACCCCTAAGAAGTAGATAAGTCCATTAGGTCTAATGGACTTATGATTTTGTTTGGAAAGACTGCGACTTTTTGTACTAAAAATAAAGTTGTTAGGAAGTTATCACACATACTTTTTAAAAACATCGACAAGATA
>NW_021428152.1:0-216 GCF_001605985.2 Dendrobium catenatum
CACGCCGCATAATCTCAGACAACGATATTGCATTCAACAGTACAAAAATCTACAAGTTCGTTGATCGGCATAAGATCGATTGGCGATATTCATCCATATACAATCCAAGGGCAAATGGATTGACGGAAGCTTTCAATAAAACGCTGGTGAAATTGTTGAAGAAGATCCTCACTAAGAATAAAAGATAGTGGCATACGAAGATGACAGAAGCTCTAT
>NW_021428153.1:0-280 GCF_001605985.2 Dendrobium catenatum
CGTAAAATATCTATTTACATAATATTACGACACAATGAAAGAGAGAACCCCCTCAGAAGGTAACATTTCACAAATTTTTCCTTGATCTTAAGTGCAGCGAAAAAAACTTCTGTCCAAATTCAAAAATGAAAGAAAAACGCACCTCATGTAGAAAATAAATATCTGATGTACTAAACACTTAATTCTCTATAGCTCTAAGGTAAATTTAAGAATTCTAACCTTTTTGGAATATGATATTGTCCACATTTTTTGTCCTACGAAGTCGTCTATCGATGTGGCA
>NW_021428154.1:0-266 GCF_001605985.2 Dendrobium catenatum
TTGCAATCCAACCGATCGCCCTGGACACCCGTGCGCGTTCCTACCTGCGACTTCGCACGATCCACCTGTCCAATCCCAAGTTCGCGACCATCTTGCCTCCATGAGGTTTTTGATGCTTCAACATGCTCCTATAATTCTCCACCTTGATTGAATCCAAGATCAAGAGTCTCTCTCTCCACCTCCGCGGTTGCCTTCCGGACTCCATCTGAATCTAAAACTTCCCTCAAACCTTGACCGTAAGAACTTCAACAAGATCTTGTCACAAA
>NW_021428155.1:0-323 GCF_001605985.2 Dendrobium catenatum
AAAAAAAAAAGCTTTAGTAAGGTTTTGGAATACCTACTCAGCAACTAGATGCTCACCCTATATTTTCCTGTGCCTTTTAGGAATAAGTAAAAATTGAGTAGATTAAGATTTCGTTTGGGACAGCTTCTTTGCTGCTTTTTAAAACGATTTTCTAGTTAAAAATATTTTGGACTAAAAAATAATTTTATAAAGTGACGAAAAAGCTGTCCCAAACGAAACTTAAAAGTCAGTTAATGTCAAGGGCTGACCCAGTAAAGGCTCATCCGACGTGAACCCTGTGAGCCACAGTTTACCTATTAAAAATATATATTTAAAATAATAAT
>NW_021428156.1:0-254 GCF_001605985.2 Dendrobium catenatum
CGATGAAACGAACGAAAAGCATGGAAAATCAATGTCGACGACGTCGTCTCCCCCAAAATTTTCCCCGCTTCTGCTCAATTTTAGCACTAACCACAGAGAAGTCGTAGTCCGTATCCGAATACACTTCATCATCAGTAGATTCTGAAATTGAATCAACAGCCGACCATTTTGTTTGGTTCCTAATTTCCAAACCAGAACAATCACCTAAATAGTTAGTCATAGCTTGCGGATTAATCAGATTAACGGGAACATCA
>NW_021428157.1:0-1039 GCF_001605985.2 Dendrobium catenatum
TCCCACATGACTGCAGTTAAGAGAATTCTTAGATACCTTTTAAGGACCAAAAACTTAGGAATCTGGTAACCAAGGCACAACACTTCCTTTGAGATTATTGGATATTCTGATTCTGATTCTACAGGATATAAGGTGGATAGAAAAAGCACTTTTGGAACTTGCCAATTCATAGGACAGTCTTTAGTTTCCTGGTCTAGTAGAAAGGAAAACTCTGTTGCATTTTCCATTACTAAAGCTAAGTACATTGCTTTAAGAAGTTGTGTGGCCCAAGTCCTTTGGTTAAAACAACATGTACTTGATTTATGATTACATGTAGGCATCATCTCAATTCTTTGTGACAACACTAGTGTCATCTGCATTTCTAAGAATTGTATCCAACATTCAAGAACTAAGCACATTGACATTAGGCATCACTTTATTAGAGATCATGTGATTAAGGAGACATTGAGTTACTCCATGTGGTGACTAAGAATCAACTGGCTGACATATTTACTAAACCACTAGCCTTCGACACTTTCAGCACTTTAAGGACAAGATTGGGTGTGATTGAAATTAATGCATGAACTTGATTTCTACTAATTTTTGATCTGTTATCTTCTAATTACTTTTCTTTATTTTTGGTAGTGCTTTTGTTGTTTATTTTTTTATTTTGTTGTTTTTCTTTATTTTTACTTTATTTTTTGTATGCCTTAATTTGTTTTCTTTTTCAAATTATCGCAGAATTGATATCTTATGCATTATTTTTGTCTTTTTGAAAATTTATAGTCAATGTTTTATATCTTTTATTATGCTAAAGGGTATAAACACCGTTGATTGTGTCTCTTTCTCTAGCCTATTTTAGTGATGAAATTTTCTTTTATAAACAAAAGTCTATCTCAAATTAACAACTAGATTTTGCAATTGATGTCTTTTCTACCTTGCTACATTAATCTAGCTTATATTTATAATAGTCAAAGTTTTTTTTACTTCAAGATTTCTAGTTATCCTGTCAATGAATCTCTCATATGATTTTTTATTCTGTTTTGTGGTTATTCTTCTC
>NW_021428158.1:0-380 GCF_001605985.2 Dendrobium catenatum
TTTAAATCTCTGCCACGTGTATCGTCCAGGACGAACAATGGATCGGCCAGGAAGATTGTCCAATAATGGATCGTCCATGGCCGATTTTAAGGATTTAAATGTGCTGACACGTGGATCATCCAGGACAACTAGTGTATCGGCCAGGACGATGCACATAAAATGCATCGGCCATATGAAATATTCTATCGGCCAGGACTATCATCATGATTGCAACAGAGTTCGATCAGATCGTCCAGGATGATATCGTGTCGTCCAGGACGATGAGTTAAGCAAGCACAGAAAAGGTCAACAGATGAAATTTGAAGAGATTTTATCTAATCGTCCAGGACGATACATGTATCGGCCAGGACGATACATGTATCGGCCAGGACGATGTGACT
>NW_021428159.1:0-932 GCF_001605985.2 Dendrobium catenatum
ATCTTTCTTGTAATAAAATTCCTCCTACATTCATTTCCTTATTGAAGGAGGAGGGTGATTGCGATTCTATCACCTAGTAGTTTGTATCTAGGTTATTTCTTCTTTTCTTTTAATGCAATTGGCATTTTCATGAAAAAAAAAAAGGATTCATTGGTATGATTACTGACCAAAAGTTATCTTATGGTATGATGAATAAATTGTACAATATGATCAATGATAATGAATCATCCAAAATAGTAAATATGATAATAGTTAGGGTCTGATAGATTTATGCGTGGATCATATAGAATAATTAATTTATCATACATTACTAGGTAAATAAAATTTATGGTTTTGTGTTTGATGATCAAATAAAATTGTACAAACTAAAAAACATAAAATAATAATCATTCATAAAAAAGACAACCAAATTGGATAAAAATAAATCATATAACATAAAATAACCAAACACACAATTATGTTACAAAAAAAGTAAACACAACCAGTACACCTTACTTGTACCCTATTTTTTCTAAGCATTAATATCAATGTCACATAGTCTAGTCCTAAGTATATTTAAGGTGTCATAAGTGAGGGGTTTTATATATATGTCTACCAATTGATTTTTAATATCTATATGATGCAATTCTATGTCTCACTTTGTTAGATGATCCCTAATGAAATGATGTCTAATGTCAAAATGGATTATATGAGGATAATGGATTGGATTCTTTGAAATGCTTATAACATTAGTATTATTTCACATGATAAGGATAGTGCCTACAAAAACATTAAGGTCAAGAATTATTTTCTTTAGCCGTAATACTTCGGCAACACAACTTCCTACAACTATATACTCCACTTTAGTGATGGATAATGCTACAATATTTTAATTTCTACTTGACAAAAAATTAACGATTACCTTATGAAATTACAAGTAAAACATATATGCT
>NW_021428160.1:0-205 GCF_001605985.2 Dendrobium catenatum
TGACTCCAGAAATAAGTGTTCAACCTTGATCTAATCCATATTGAAAATTCTAAACCTTAACTTCCTTTGATATCTAGCTTTGAAAATTTTAAATAAAACTTAATACCGCTATTTTAATCGAGAGATTTCGTAGGAAATTCTGATTTTCTACGATGTAATTAACTACGAGAGCTTGCGCTCGTAGGAGATTTAGAAACCCAGATCT
>NW_021428161.1:0-530 GCF_001605985.2 Dendrobium catenatum
AAGGCAAGGATGCCCTTTATCCCCATTGCTCTTCTCTTTGGTGATGGATGCTTTCTCATGTGGACTAAATAATAGCAATTTTTCTGGAATCTCTTGTGATGGTTTTGCGGTTAACCATCTTCTTTATGCTGATGACATTCTTGTCTTTGGGAAGGCCTCTCTCCTTAATGCCAGCACTCTTGATAATGCCCTAACTTCTTTTGGTTTGCATTCTGGCCTGATGGTTAATAATGCTAAATGCTCTATTTTATTCTCTAAAAACACCCCTCAAGCGAATGAGATCATCCATTTACTGGGGTTTACCCCTACTGAGAGCACCCTTACTTACCTTGGAATACCCATTTCTCCAAAAAAGCTTAAAACTACTCACTTCCAACCACTACTGAGTAGGCTCTCTACTCTACTTGATGGTTGGAAAGTCAAATTTTTGTCTTTTGCAGGTAGAATTCAGTTTCTCAAATTTACTATTACAAATACTGTGGCTTATTGGATTAGGGGGACGGTGCTGCCTAAAGGGGTTTGCAAAAATA
>NW_021428162.1:0-299 GCF_001605985.2 Dendrobium catenatum
TATCCACTAGGAGCTCAGATACGGGGCGAAAAGTCGTCTTTTAGACATGCCTTATTGAGTTCCTGAAAATCGATATAGATATGAATTTGACCTTTCTTCTTCTTTACAGGGACGATATTGGCTATCCAATCAGCATATTTTTCTTCTCACTTTTATGAACTTATTTATTTCTACAATCAACATCTCTTCAATCTGCAATCTCAATCTTCTTGGAGCTTGCTTGATGTGTGTCGCATCATGCTTGATGGCTAACTTGTGAACTTCTACATCAGGGGATAAGCCGGATATCTCAGTATATA
>NW_021428163.1:0-234 GCF_001605985.2 Dendrobium catenatum
TTATGGCTTAAACAACAAATCTTAGATCTTGGACTACTTGTAGGAACCATTCAAATCATATGCGATAACACGTGTTATTTGCATACAAAAGAATCCAATCCAATATTCAAGAATAAAATATATAGACATTAGGCACCATTTCATTAGAGAGATGTAAGAAAAGGGATTATAGAGCTACATCATCTAGCTACTGAAAATCAATTAGCTTGCAAATATATTTAAAAAACTGCTAAC
>NW_021428164.1:0-675 GCF_001605985.2 Dendrobium catenatum
GAAAGTAATTAAGTTCTCCCATCATGCTCATTTCAAATTCTTTACTCATTGTTTTTAAAAATTCATCACATAACATTTTATTTAAAGATCCAAATAGAATGTCATCCAAATATATCTGTACAACGAGAATTTCTTCTTTGTCCTTTTGTAAAAAGAGTGTAGTATATACACTACCCTTTTCAAATCCTCTATCCAATAGGAATGAGCTAAGTCTTTCATACCATGCTCTAGGTGTTTACTTTAATCCATAAAGTTCCTTCTTTAATTTGAATACATGGTTTGGAAATTGTGAACTTTCAAATCTGAGGGGTTGCTCAACATAGACATCTTCTTTAATTACCCCATTCTTAAACGCACTCTTTACATCCATTTGATATAACTTAAAGTTCTTGAAGTAGGCAAAAGCTAAGAGCACTCGTATGGCTTGTAGTCTAACAACAGGGGCAAAGGTTTCTTCAAAGTCTATTCCCTCAATTTGATTGAAACCCCTTAGCTACTAGTCTGGCTTTATTCCTTATTATTGTTCGTGAATCATTCACCTTATTCTTGAAGGCCCATTTTGTTCCAACAAGACTTTGTTCTTTAGGTCTCTTGACTAACTCCCAAACATCATTCCTGGTGAATTGGTTCAGTTCTTATTGCATTGCTAGAATCCAAAATTCATCTCCTAAGGCT
>NW_021428165.1:0-369 GCF_001605985.2 Dendrobium catenatum
TTTGCATAATAGAATTCAAAATTTATGTCACAAATATGATTAATTTAAAACAAAAACTTTGATATTGCTAGATTTACTTATTACAACAAAGCTTTTCTTCGAAGGCTACTATTTTTTTTAATATTTATAAAATTCTCATGAAATTTTACAATTCCAGCAATCATTAAATTATCATCGATATAACTTTGTATGATTTTTGGCTGTATGAATCGATCTTTATGTTTTTTAAGATTAGCAGTGTCAAAATGGGTCAACGGATTACGCAGGGCTTTGTCTTAAAATTGACCAAACATGAATCCAATCAACCTAAACCAAGCCTGATAACCTATTTTAATTTTAAAAACTATAACTTTTAACAATATATTTTAA
>NW_021428166.1:0-224 GCF_001605985.2 Dendrobium catenatum
TAACTCGAAAGATAAGTAAGAGATTTGGATATTATGAATAAGATAGAATATTATAGCAAGATAGAAAGAATCATAGTTTCAAAAACCATTGGCTAAAATGAGTTAGACATTTGTTTAGAGAAGAAAAATTATACCACACAACAAGGTCAGAAGGAGGGAAACTATCCACAGTGTTTCTCCCTTTAACGAAATTTAGAAAAGCTAAACACAATCTTCAAAACTCC
>NW_021428167.1:0-367 GCF_001605985.2 Dendrobium catenatum
GGTAAGCGAGCGACCCTCGCCCTCCTGTCTCGACATGAGTGTCGGACCGGCAAACCACCTAAGCACGCCTTTAGTGAGCATGGTAGAAGGGAAACCGGTTCGACGCACACAGCGAGGCCAGGAGAGCCTGGTGTACCCTTTTCTTTGTGCGGCCGGAATGATTCATAAGTACCCCCAGGCGGGGGGGGAAAGCAACTGCTCTTCTCTTGTAACAGGTACCGTCAAAGATCCCATACACGCCATTGCGCGTGGTGGGAAGAAAAATCACGGCCGTGGTGTCCTCGCCAAAGGACACCTACCATACACGCCTTTATTGCGCGTGGTGGGAATGCTCAGTTTTCTCGTTGTTTTCCCCTAAACGGGGGAG
>NW_021428168.1:0-247 GCF_001605985.2 Dendrobium catenatum
ATGCAATATGCAACTTTCAGCTCTCTCTCCGTCCCTCTCTCTCTCCCTCCCTCTCTCTGTCTCTCCCTTCCTCTCTCCCTCTCTCTCTGCCTCTCTCTCTCTCTCTCTCTCTCTCTCTCTCTCTCTCTCTCTCTCTCTCTCTCTCTCTCTCTCTCACTCTCTCTTTCTCTCTCTCTCCCTCCCTCACTCTCCCC
This sequence comes from Dendrobium catenatum, assembly GCF_001605985.2. NCBI lineage: Eukaryota > Viridiplantae > Streptophyta > Magnoliopsida > Asparagales > Orchidaceae > Dendrobium > Dendrobium catenatum. The sequence continues at coordinate 195 of NW_021428168.1, forward strand.
CTCTCTCTCTCTCAATCCCTCTCCCTCTCCCCTCTCTCTCTCTCTTTCTATCT
>NW_021428169.1:0-239 GCF_001605985.2 Dendrobium catenatum
CATTTAGTTGTGCTAAATTACGTTCTTCTATAGTCCAATCTATAAAAGGTGTTTCTATCCTAACTCCATCAACTAATCTAGTTGGTTTTATGTAAACTTCATGGACTAGGATCTACATACGATAATCAAGTGACTGTAAGAAAGTAGACATGTGTGTTTTTCAAAAATAAAAGGTATTTTGTCAAACAGTGGAGGTCTAGTTATAGAGTAACCCTCAGGTGTATTTCGGTTTTCGAATG
>NW_021428170.1:0-279 GCF_001605985.2 Dendrobium catenatum
TAAATTAGAAAAAGAAATTTAATTTTCTCCATTTCTTATATGAGAATAAACTTCCGTATCTTATAGGATATCAATATATAATGGTGATTTCAAAATCATTATTTTCAGACTCAAGTATCAAAAATATCAAAAGGATAAAGATTTTATGAGATTTAGAGATTTACTAGAAAGGGAAGCCATTTACTTATAACTTTTGGGCTCTTTGAGCCACTTTCTCAACTTTCATGTGCTTTGCATAAATCTCAATCACTTGATACACTTTGTGTATCTTTCACTTTT
>NW_021428171.1:0-246 GCF_001605985.2 Dendrobium catenatum
GTCATCGGGCCGCGCGGTAAAGAGTAAGAGCACGTGGCGACATGTTATTGACGGTCGAACGTAGCTCTACGTCCGGTCAGAGAACGTAATAATTGTTCCGTCCAGACACCGCATGCAATAATTTTTCGTACTCATGAGATCTCTTCATTATCTGTTCCTCAGTCTCACTTGAACCTTCGAGGAAGGTTTCTCAATCTTAAGAATTCTTCTAAAGCTTAAGGATTATCTCACATTCTTGATTTCACT
>NW_021428172.1:0-234 GCF_001605985.2 Dendrobium catenatum
TTGACGTGTCCCGTATCCGTATCGTGTCGCCGTATCCATACCGCGCCGTACCCGTATCCTATGTTGCACCATACAGATACGACGACACGGATACGACACGTATCGGTGGCGTAACCTGTAAGCTCGAATGACTAGGGCTTACGATCGAATGGTCCGTCCTAGGAGCTTCAAAGAAGGTGAACTTGTACTAGTTCGTAAAAGACCCATATTTTCTCACCGCCGTATAGGTAGTAA
>NW_021428173.1:0-292 GCF_001605985.2 Dendrobium catenatum
GTATACTCAAATCTTCAACTTCAATTCTGGATCTAGTAGATCGTTTCAGTCAACACCAATACGCACGATAAACTTTGGCAAGTTTATCATGCCTATTGGGGGTCCATTTGTTGACCTCATTATTCGAGGTTAATTTCCTTGGAATTGACTCTAGTACCTAGGTTCTCGTAGCCTAGTGTAGATGTTACACCCGTAGGATTTCCCTTAGGTGGACACCTAATGACGTAGCATTGACTTGAACCTATCACTCAACTTGAATCAAAATCAATTCAATCCAATTTTAATTCAACTC
>NW_021428174.1:0-504 GCF_001605985.2 Dendrobium catenatum
GAATTTAAAAGTCGAAAAATATACTGTAATAAAAATAGCTTATTAATATTAATATAAATTAAATGTCTCCTAATTAATACGAGGCGGCTGCCATAATTAAAATAAATCAAGTGTAAGCATTTTGCATTTAATGTAAATTAATCGTAAGTAATCACTGTTAACAAAATGGTTAAAGTTGCTTTCGAAAATTAAATAGTCACTTTTTAAGAAAAAGGTGAAATCCTGCTATCATTAATTTCTACTGCTTCTCCTCAATTAACATAAAAACTCATTATCAGAGGCAGGACCTTTTATTATATCCAGTGAACGTACGCAGAGGAACGTTCGGTTTCAGGCAAAAAAAGCGTATGTACTGAGTACCGAGGTGTCTCGGTACAGACGCTTTTTTGCCTAAAACCGAACGTTCCTTTGCGTACGTTCACTGGATAAAATAAAAGTTCCAGAGGCATACATAGAAAACAACTTGTAAAGAAATCTGTAAAAAATTTGTTTCAGATAAAAATA
>NW_021428175.1:0-2311 GCF_001605985.2 Dendrobium catenatum
ACGTGTTTACTAATTATTTTTGTTGCAACTAATTGTCTTTGATGGTTGTATTAGGAGCTTAATAAATGTATCGGCGTTCCATTCGTAGAGGTAAGCATCTAAGTCTAAATTCATTGGGAGGATAGTTCAGAGCGCCGGTGAATTAGACCGTCGAAGTATGCTAAAATTTTGATGAAAATGAAAATTTTCAGTAAGAGAATTAACTATTTTAGAAGTGGAATTTGCATTCATAACATTTAAAATTTGACAATTTATATATTTAATATCTATTTTCAGATTATTCATGTAACATTAATTATTTAAATAACATTCAAATATTTCTTTTCTCAATCTCACGTGCGCCGGAGCTATACACTAAACACATTAAATACTTCTTGTAAAGCCGAATAAGCTGATGTAATGTAGCTATTAGGATAAGATCCCTATATCTATAATACTCCAGATTCATGAATAAAACAGATCATTGAATTGTGCCGCTGTTTGTATGTTTACCCCTTTTTTTCGCTTCTATTGTCTGTTTCCTGAGACATACTCAGGTGGTGAAGCCAAGCCATAGGGAGTAGCGGGCCTTTGCAGAGAAGCTCTGAATAGGCGAACATGAAGTCTTCAAGCTCCAAGTAGTTGGCTCGGCATCATCTGGTATCAGAGATGGCAAAATGCTGCCACTAAGGAATCACTAACGTCCCATCCATGACATGGTTTTTGAAGATCTGTAGCGAGAAAATCAACAGCTACTACAAGAACTTGCAAGAAGAGATCAACAAGCACAATCAGCCATCAAGAAGAAGAGGATGTTAACTCGTTTCACCAAGAGTCTTGAAGTGGAGAAGAAGACAGTAAAAAAGGCAAATGTGGTGTCGTCCAACTTTAATGGATGATAGTTGAATCAAGATTGACCTACTCGATTTTGAGGGAAGATTAGATCCTGATAAGTTCTTGAACTGACTGCATACCTTATAATGAATTCTTGACTTTAATGAGGCACCTGCCGAACGGATTGTCAAGCTGGTGGCCATCAAATTTAAGAAAAGCACCTCCCTCTTGTGGGGAAATTTGAAGCGCTCCCGAGAAAGAGAAGGCCAGAGCAAGAATACAAGCTAGGAGAAAATGAAAAAAAGAACTGCAGTGAAAATATCTCATTCATAAATATCAACAAGATTTATTATTGAGACTACATCGCTTTCAACAACACCAACTCATCGTAGAAGAATATATGGCTGAATTCGAGCAGTTCTTGCTCAAATGAGAACTTAGAGAACTAGCCGAAAATACTACCGCAAGATTCCTAGACGGTCTCCAACCTGCTATCACTCATGTGGTATAGCTACAACCCAATTAGACACTCCAAGATGTAATCAATCACTACAGGAAATTCAGCTATTACCGGCGGTTAACCTGCTATTACCGGCGGTTTTAAAACTAATCGGCGAATTTTTGGTAGTTCCTAAGCCGCCGGTAAAGACGGCATCGGAAATCGTTGCCGGCGGTGCTTTCCGGCAGTTTATTTCGCCGACGACTTTCCGACGGCCTATACTGCCGGTTATTACCAAATTTATTATCGACGGCGTTCCGACCGTCAAACCGTCGGATTTATTACCGGCGGTCCTTGCCGACGGCATAGCCGGCGGTTATAGCCGCCGGCGTGTTGCCGATGAACTGCTGGACAACGTCAGCATACCGCCATTAACATACCGCCGGCTACCTGGCGGTTATAGCCGACGGTATTACCAGCGGTAGACACCGCCGGTGTATCGCCGGATAACTTCCGGTACTATACCGGTGGTTAAAGGATAATTCCGGCGACGTCAATCAGCCGTCCGGTATCGTTCTTTCTGGGGGTCATAACACGGTAACCGTCGATCGACCACCGGCAACTTCTGGCGGTTCTAGTACATTTCTGACGACGTAAAATAAGCCATCCGGTATCATCATTTTTGGCGGCTAAACCGCTGGTTATCTGTCGGAAACCTGTAGCATCTGAAAAAATAATTGACAGCCTCCCCTCTATTTGAGGGAGATTTACCCTAAATTCTAAACCTGCACAGAAAGTAATAACAGCAAGTTTTGGGCAACAGGCTGCTATATTCAATCAATTATCATAAATATATATATATATATAAGCACAACCAAACAAAACAATAAATGTAACCAAAGTTAATATGTTCAACCAAATTTACAAGTTCACATGTTCTAAATTCAATAAGTTTACAATCAAATCATCATAAGTTCATCAAACATAAAAAAGTTCTAATCCTCAGCTGTATCCTTGCTGTCTGGAGATGCATGTGGCTGTATGCAACTAAATTTGCTT
>NW_021428176.1:0-224 GCF_001605985.2 Dendrobium catenatum
CATCTTGAATGTTTGAATACATTAAAATAGTTACTCATGAGTCTTTTGTGGTTATTGTTTGGATTTTCTTGCCCCATTAAGACCACATTTTATTAACAAGAAGTTAAACATGTAGTAGCATATCCAAAAAAAAATCAAATTTTATTCATTAGTTTTTAATTCTTAATTTTTAATCAAAGAGGCTAAGCTGCTTGCCATTCGTAAAAGCCAATCAATAAAAAAAT
>NW_021428177.1:0-256 GCF_001605985.2 Dendrobium catenatum
AGGTTATTTGTCAAAGCTTTACTCGATGATATTAAGCTATTGAGAAATCCACCATGGATGTTTGGTCTATCCAAAGTTATTTGTCAGAGCGTTGATTAATGACGTAAACATGTGTGGAAGAGGTCGAATCGAATCATTTGGGATCGATTATTCTTCGATTGGGAGGGGGCGAATGCTGCATATATCTCAAATCAAGGGTAAAGAATGATTTATCTTTATATTGTTACTATCTTTTTGATATAAAGATTGAGATGAT
>NW_021428178.1:0-211 GCF_001605985.2 Dendrobium catenatum
GAGTTCCGATCTGAGGGTTCTATTAGACCTGCCGGTTCAGCAGCAGGAAGACCGAGGACTGTTCCTCCACGCCCTGAGGGATTTTCTGGGAGAGGTGGTAGTTCTAGTTCTGGACCACGGAGACCACCTACTGTTCAGAGGGAGCAGAGTAGTTCTGTTGCTTCAGCTCCAGCTTCAGTTCAGCCACGAGTTTACAGCCTGAGTCAGCAGG
>NW_021428179.1:0-227 GCF_001605985.2 Dendrobium catenatum
GACAGAGAGGATCCGAACGGATCTCTCCGTCAGGTGATCTTTAATTGTGGCCATGAAGAAATTATTCTGTGCGGTCACTGTATGGTTCGGATGCGAATCAGGATGTGTCATGTCACCGGTACACAACATCGGTACATAACAAAAAAGTAATATGATGCGTCCTGATTCGCCTCCGGATGATGTCCGATGACCACACAAAATAGTTTCTCGTGGCCATGACATGTTAG
>NW_021428180.1:0-431 GCF_001605985.2 Dendrobium catenatum
TAACGATAATTAATTTTGTCTGGACGAAAATTTTACAGAGACCAGAACGTCCTGGACGATAATTAATTTTGTCTGAACGAAAATTTTACAGAGAGCAACTCATTTTCTGACTATAATTAATTTCGTCTAGACAAAAATTTTACAGAGACCAGATCATCCTAGACGATAATTAATTTTGTCTGGACGAAAAGTTTACAGAGAGCAACTCGTTTTCTGACGATAATTAATTTCGTCTGGACGAAAATTTTATAGAGACCAGATCATCTCGGATGATATTTATTTTTGTCCCGGACGAATAGAACTTAGAAAATTTTTTTCAAGCCAGTTCCTATTCGTTCCATGTGCTCAATAGGAGATAACTATCTGATCGTCCCGTACGATCTGATATCATCCAGTACGATCAGTATAAATTTTATATGATCTCTTTATGT
>NW_021428181.1:0-347 GCF_001605985.2 Dendrobium catenatum
GAGTTTCTAACCTTTTCTGGGTTATGCGTTGTCAAATCCGATTCCACTATGATTTTGATTAAAACTAAGAGGTAACTTTATCATTTTAAGAATATTTTGTTTTCTCACTAGATAAGGAAATATTTTTTGTGTTTTGTTTTTCGTTCCTCCTCTCTTTTTGATAATGTCAAAGGGGAGAATATTTTATTGAATTTGTATCCTTCTTTTCAAAAAATTTAAAACAACAAAAATATTTTTATCTCCCCTATTTTTTTAAAAGTGTTATTCTAGTGAGGGGGAGATTAGGAGAAATTGTTTTTTTTTTTGAAACTTCAAATTGTAATGTTTGTCATCATCAAAAAGGGGGA
>NW_021428182.1:0-239 GCF_001605985.2 Dendrobium catenatum
GAATTTTTAATTAATTTTCAGAAATTTTTAATACCAAAAAATTAAATAATTTCCTATTATTGAAAAAATCAAATAGGAAATAAATTAAGAGCAATTCATTAAAAAATAAAATAAATATGTAGGAAATTAATTATTTCCATTCAAGAAAAGATTCTGAATTTTTAAATGATTTTTAAAAATATTTTCAAATTTTTATGGCAAAGAAAAATAAATATTTTCCTTTTTAAATGGTTTATAAA
>NW_021428183.1:0-241 GCF_001605985.2 Dendrobium catenatum
TTTTGTTCTTCTTTAGACTCCTTTTCTTCAAGCTTCTTGAATTCTTCATGGTAAGCTACCCAAATGGATAAGAGGGCAGTTCCTTTTTGAGGGGAAGGCCACTCTTCCCTCTTTGGGTATAAGAGAAGTGTGATCCAAATTTGGATTTCCAAATGGAAAAGGAATAGTCCCCAAAGGGTATCCTTTCCTCTTTGGAAACCAAGATTTGGACCTATGTATCCCAACTCAAACTTAACTTTCA
>NW_021428184.1:0-528 GCF_001605985.2 Dendrobium catenatum
TACTCTGCTTCGTCTCTCTCTCTGTTCGACTCTTTCAGTTGGACCGTCCGGAGGCCAATCAATATGCACCACATCACTCGAAACACAACGATACACAATAAAAATACACAACATATTAATGAAGTGACACATCCTCCACGTAATAATTTCACTAAAATGGAGCTGCAAAGTACCAATTTTCGACAACGGCGATATCCAAGAACATTTAAGGCAATGAAGGTCCATATCCACAGTTATTCAGCATGCTTATTATTATTATTATTGAGACATTTTGATCCACACTCACACAAATCACATAAGAAAGATTTGAGCACCCACAAATCACATATTTTTTGAATAAAAAATTACTTTAAGAAGCTGTAAGAAAGCTGTTGTTGACCTCGTTTTTATCCTAATTTTTCCCTCGAGTGCATTTGGTTCAGTTGATCGGTCTTCATCGGGTTCGCTTTAGTTCGAATCGACGTTGACTTGGATTTGATTTTATTATCATCGGGTTGCTCTCTCCTTTTGATGGCACTTGGTGTTTGA
>NW_021428185.1:0-201 GCF_001605985.2 Dendrobium catenatum
GAACGATTGTAGCAGAGGAGTCGCCAACAACACCGCTCAATCAATGGGCAAACCATGATAACAACATGGTGAGAACCTTCACATAAAGTTGATTTTAGTGGGGATGTAGATGTTGAGAACCTCATTAATTGAAATAAGCAGGTTATTAGACAACTCATAAACATAATTGAGTAGTGGATCACCTTAGTTATGCTAATTTTA
>NW_021428186.1:0-343 GCF_001605985.2 Dendrobium catenatum
AAATACGGAAATAATAAAGGAAAGAACACACCAGATTTATAGTGGTTCAATCAAACCTTAACCTACATCCACTCCTCGGAGGACCATCCCATTATTGTACTAAACTCAGTGTCTTTCATTTAGTCCCCATAGTTTGGCGGAGAAGCCCTTACAAAATCACTTCCACCTTCCCCGGTCTGGCGGTGTAGCCAGGTATTCTGACACTAAGGAAATATTCTTCTTCCAAGCACTTCTCTCCATAAAAGCCTTGAATCCGATGGTACTAAGGTGCAAGCTTGCCGGAGTAACCGTGTAGAAACCCCCTCTACACTCCCTTGAAACCCCCTCCAAGGATTTTCTCCCT
>NW_021428187.1:0-236 GCF_001605985.2 Dendrobium catenatum
GGTCTTATCGATGTTGTCGGTGCACTAAGACCACATAGTGCTCTATTAACAACTCATTTTGTTAATCTTTCACTATAAGCTCTTGACCCTACATTCCTCTTTTATTCAGTATGTGTAATCCTTTCATTCCCCAAATTATTCCTTCCTCAAAATCCTCTTTTAGGATAAATTTCTTCCTTATGTCCTTATTATCCATACTCAAAGCATTGCTCCATCAAGAGGTAGCATTAACCTAA
>NW_021428188.1:0-234 GCF_001605985.2 Dendrobium catenatum
GATATCTCAAGCTACTTACTTTTATAATTTGTTATTTTTCATTAAATGAAATATTTTATGTGTGAATCTCATTTCATGGCCAGCTAAACTTATTGTTTTGGTCTTATTATGTGAAATAATGCATATTTTACTTAAGTAAACTCTTGAACTTAAACTTTTGAATGTTATTTTATATTACTCCCATAATTCATTAGGTCGATGCAATGGCCATGCTCTAATTTAAAATATAGTGTT
>NW_021428189.1:0-374 GCF_001605985.2 Dendrobium catenatum
ATTGAATTCTTTTCAAAATCAATAATCTAAATTTTCAAATTTTTCTAAGTGCATAAATACTATTTGAAAAGAGAAATACAAATTAAGAAACATCTAAATTGCAATAATAATATTAAAGATAATGTAGTCTAAGTAAGAGACATGGAATTGAAAATTCTAATAATATCAAGTTATAAACATCTCTTAAGATTAAAAAAAAATGAATGAAAATAATGTGTTAGACTTTAGAATAATTATATTTTCTAATGAAATTAATTTTAATTTACAAATTAGAATAAAGCAATATTAAGATTAAAAAAAAATGAATGTCATAAAGTCTAACACACATTTCTAAAACATTAAACAATAAAACATTGGAACATATATTGATATCG
>NW_021428190.1:0-431 GCF_001605985.2 Dendrobium catenatum
TATTTGGATCAATAGGAGTCGACAGGGTTCGAACCTTCAAACAAGTACATGGTTGTGGCGACCAGTGTATTTGTTTTAATACATTCATATTAGGCCTTCAAGGCCTATAATCAAGAGAATTCACTAATAAAGGCATAAAATCCATGGAACCTGATCCTCTGTCGACTAGTAGACAAAGTCGACAAGGTTCAATCTAGAAAGTGGAAATCCCCCCAAACACTCCAATGATGGTCGTGTTGAATGCAGATCTCAACCGGAGGGGTTCCCAAATATTTTTAAATGTCTCTCAAATATCCAAAGTTCATTTCAAATAATTCAAAGCTTCACCCAAATACCTACGAAAATCCAAAAATCCACAAAATCCAAAATTCTAGAAATTCCAAAATTCCAAAAATATTTAAAATTGAAAATCCAATCATCAACTACTTAAA
>NW_021428191.1:0-653 GCF_001605985.2 Dendrobium catenatum
CTGAGCAAGCACCTGCATAAAACATTATTAGAAATAACTATAATGCTCCCCCCTTTTGCTAGCATGAGCATGGCCACCTGCACGGAAGAATAATATATATATAGCGTCCCTAACCTAGGGGTAAAATCTAGCGCTCATCACATCACAGAGTGCAGAAAAAGTAAGCAGACACACCAATCATTTTTCAAACAACATGCAGTGAAAACTACAGAAAGCTCCGGCACACAGCAGAAAAATAAAACCCAGCGGCCTAACCTAGATCTAGAAGTGGTGCCCTAGCAAATCATTCTATGTGTGTGTAAGGCTAGTGTGGTTTGGATAGATCCTAAGCAGGATAATTAATTAAAATTGTCTAAAGTTCAGGTCTGTTGTAGGCCAAAAAGGAGATTTTGTTGAAATTCAAATATTAATGAATTAGGGTGCATTTTAATTATTTTAGTTTGTTGATCAGTTTTAAGAGCTTAAGATATTCATATTTGAGGTTTAAATTGCATTAGCCGATTTTGAAAAGTTCTAGGTCCTCCTAGGAACTGAGCTAAGGGTCCAAAAAGTCGTTATAGGAAAAAGGCTAAGTCTGGGATTTCTAAGATCTTAGAAAAATAGTAGACCTTAATATGAGTAGTTAGACAGGTAGTAGGCTGAAATCGGAGTTC
>NW_021428192.1:0-239 GCF_001605985.2 Dendrobium catenatum
TAAGCTTAGTTCTAACAACCTAATTCATAATTAACAAGTTTCAACATCTTATTCATTTGGGTACTCTTCTAGAGGATGAACCCTACAAAGACTGAAGGGATATGATTCGTAGAAGACTTAAAGATGAAGACTTGAAGATGAAATGCACTACTTTTAGGTCTTACGTCATTTAGTAGGATTAGAATCCAGTTTGTTATCAGTGGAACCTGACCACCATTACTTTTCTATATACTCTAGGT
>NW_021428193.1:0-378 GCF_001605985.2 Dendrobium catenatum
TGGGTTTCTTTGTCTTTATTATGATTTTTTCTAGTTCTTAAATTTTGAAGATTTATAGCCAATGATTAACATCATTAAATCGGTTAAAGGGAGAAACACTATTGATGGTTTTCCTCCCTTTAAACTCTTTTAGTGGTATAATCTTCTTCTCTAAACAAAAGTCTATCTCATATTAATAATTGGATTTTGAAATTAAGATCTTTTCTACCTTGCTATAGTAATCTACCTTATATGTATAATATTCAAAGCTTTTATATATCATTCAAGTTAAATGAAATCTTGTCATTGCATTTATCATATAATTACTAAAGTCTGCTTTGTGGTATATTCTTCCTTATATTTGAGAGTGAGTTTTTCTTCTCTAATATCTGGAAGATC
>NW_021428194.1:0-272 GCF_001605985.2 Dendrobium catenatum
GATCTACCATAGGAATAAGTACATGGTTATGTCACCAGGAGGATTACTACAGCCTTTAGCTCTACCGCGAAGGGTGTGGGAGGAGATCTCCATGGAATTTATAGATAGATTGCCCCATTCAAAAGGATTCACAGTGATCTTAGTGGTGGTGGACAGGTTGAGCAAGTATGAACACTTCATTCCCTTCTGACACCCCTACACAGCAATGACAATGGTTTTAGCCTTCATCATAGAGGTGGTCAGATTACATGGAATACCTGAGGCGATCGTAT
>NW_021428195.1:0-200 GCF_001605985.2 Dendrobium catenatum
TTCCCAAGTGACGATGAGTCAGATCAGCAAATAGCTTTACGAATGGAGCGTGTGAAGTTAAATGAAGACTCTGAACATTCAACAAAAATTTTATCAGATGATGTTGAATCAAACGAAGTGCCTCAAGTACAATTAAGAAGTGGTAAAGTGTTGCCACCAACGTCGCTAAAAAAGGGGTTATCAAGCAAAGACAAGGGAAA
>NW_021428196.1:0-223 GCF_001605985.2 Dendrobium catenatum
CGAGATCTCACCAGACGACGGAGACGAAGGGGCGGCGGAAACGAAACCCTAGCAGAGCAAAAAACATTTCGAAGCTTCTTGAAATGGATATCTAGAACATCTTATTCATCTTATTTAGGTTTCTTTTGGGACATCATTTTTCATAATTTTTTGTACAAATTTTTTTTAGAATTATAAATTTTTATATAAAAAATTGATTTAAAAAGCAGTAAGAAAGCAATTC
>NW_021428197.1:0-819 GCF_001605985.2 Dendrobium catenatum
TCATCTAAAATTGCCATGATCGGGCACAAATCTTGGGACATATTCAAAGTGCAAAACTTTCAAAATTAAATTCGTGATCATTCCAATTCCAATTCCAGCGAATTTATAGTCAAATTGAAAGTCTCGATGAGACGGACCCAACAACACCAAATCAGTCCAATCTGAGCCCAAATGAGTTCAAATCAGGGGCCTAAAACATATTTGAAAGATTCAAGGCATAAATTAGATGACTAAATAACATCCAAGTATAACATGTTTATGTTATAATCGAGCGGCTCGACGAGACAAATCCAACAATCCCAAGATCGTTTAATTCTGACATCATTAAGGCACAAAAAAATACTTGAAAAATGCTATATAATTGAGGGGATCAATATATGTCATCCGATGGAGAGTGGCTCTCTCCTTACACTTTGATTCTTTTCGTGGATATTTCATGACCTTAGGCTTCATTTGATATAGCTTTTGGCTATTAGTTTTTATTTGAATGGAAACTTCACTCTTATCAGGTTTTTATTATGCATTGATACATTTGAATCATCAACTCTTTGCAAATATGAAAAAATAAATACATCAGAAGAAGCTCATGTGAAGGTAATTGAAAATAAATAAATTTTGAAAATTTGATTTTCATATGGTTTTAATTTTTATTTAAATATATAACCTTCATTTTTAAATATCTGTATCTACCTTTCATCATTTATTTATCTTCCCATATATTCTGATACAGGAAAAAAATATAAAGGATGCTCTATAATAAATATATTCTATTTAAATAAGCATGTGCTCAACTTACATATTTATATAAAATTAAAGCAC
>NW_021428198.1:0-332 GCF_001605985.2 Dendrobium catenatum
TCAGTTAGTGGAAGATCAGAGGCACCTGGAAAGAGGGTCTGGAGGCAACATCTTAGGAGGTTCGTACATCATAATCACCTCCTTTTTAACATCTAAGGAGCCCACACCATGTACTCTTAGTGGACCCCGAAGGAGAAGACTGCAGAAGGAAGACCTAGGTAAAATTTCAAGAAGCTTACAGAAATAGAGTTATAGGAGAAGAGGGTGAAGGGGATTTGTTTCAAACGGAGGAGAGATATACACCGGATCACCGATGTAAGAACTAATCTCTTCAAGTTCTCATCGTTTGTGATGACGAGAAAATTGAAGGAGCTGTCTTTTCACCTTGCAGA
>NW_021428199.1:0-382 GCF_001605985.2 Dendrobium catenatum
GTGGAAAGTTTTGATTATTTATTAGGCTTTTTATGCTCATTATATGATTTTAGCTAAATTTTAAGAGCCTGCAAGGTTTGGCTAGAAAGTTTTTAACGTTTAATTTTATTGTCAGCTCTTTGATTTTATATATTGGCTATTGTATATGTTGCTTTGGAATTTATACTTTTAAATCGAGATGTAAATATTGATAGTGGTATTGTAATTATATTTTCTGTTATTTATATTTTTTTCAAATGTAATTAATTAGCTATGGTTATCAATAATATTATTGTAAATAAATATTAGCTATTAATTAAAAAATAAGAAAAACATTATTTGTAAAAATAAAATAAGTTTGGCTCAAGGGAAAAAGATGAAATTTGTTCACTTTAGATTTTTG
>NW_021428200.1:0-283 GCF_001605985.2 Dendrobium catenatum
TTAGACAAATGATATAGATACAACGAATTGACTAGACAACACGATTGATAGTATTGATTGATAAACACTGCTACGATGATTGGATATTGACTAGAAGCACTTATTGATTTGATTGCTGAGACGTATTGATTTGATTGCTGAGACGTATTAATTTATCAATGTTTTTACCGCTGTATTGATTATTGATTATTGATTTCCGTACCGCATTGACTACTGATTTGATTTCCGTTGTACAGACTTGATTTGATTGACTATGGATTTCCGCATTGCATAGATTCATTGA
>NW_021428201.1:0-297 GCF_001605985.2 Dendrobium catenatum
AAGGTATTGCAATCAATAAATTCAATTTAGCTCAATGCAGAAAAATCCCTTAAAATATCGTATAGTAGACATACGTAATTTCAAAATGCACAGTTCCCGAAAATTACCAAATTACCAGAAATCGAATAAAATAACGTTTCAAAGCTTTACTTGTACTGAAGCAACATTTTCTAACATCCTGATAATTTTCTATTCAATAAAAATCGCACATAACTCAAAATAACTGGTAAAAACTTTATAGAAAATACTCAAATCGTGCTGAAATATCATATCAGAAACATATCAAAAGTTGTGCGG
>NW_021428202.1:0-210 GCF_001605985.2 Dendrobium catenatum
GGGAAAATAGGTTAGAAATATTATTTTTAAATGACATGTTTTGACAAAGTGTCTTATTCGTCATCACAACCACTAGACCTTTAGTACAAGTTTTGAGGATGGTGGATGCAGAGAAGAAGCTTGCTATGGGTTTTATCTACAATGCTATGGATAAAGCCAAAGAAATGATTGCCTGCAACTTACGGGGCAAAGAGGGAAGCTATAGGAAAA
>NW_021428203.1:0-1145 GCF_001605985.2 Dendrobium catenatum
CCCGATCAAGATGATTTTGTGATGTCGTATCAATAATAAATATAAAAAATAATAATAATCTCAAGCAGTCATTAAACTTTTCAATTCCATGGTTTAAGATGGTTAGAACAGTTATTTTATTTTATTTTATTTTTCAGACGGCCATGATCATCATTTTTAGCTACAAAATTTATATTTTTTTAACAAATTAATTGATGAGAAAAAAATTATTATAATAAAATTTATCAGAGTATAAAAGCTTTCAGAATAAAAAAAAAAGGGAAAGATCTATAACATTATAATAGCTTTTCAAAAAAATGTATTATTCAAAAAATATATTTTTCTGATAATAATTTTCTTAGATATATAGACAACTACAACAACTCCAAAAAAAATATTATAGGCTACCGACGTTCAAATAGGTTAAACAATAAAAGTTCCATCATTACCGAAGCAGATGGAGAAATTTGAAAGCTGTAGGATTAAAATTGCATGTTAAGTTCATCTGTAGCTGAAGATTCTGTTAGATAGGTTCATTTTTGAAGTAAACTTTGATGGAAATTCAACCATTGAACTGGTCATATTAATATGCAACTCTTCTTAGGCTTCGTTTGAGACAATTTTTTTCTGCTTCGTAAAAAAGTTTTTTAGTTTAAAAATTCAATTTTTTATTAGGAAGCTGCTTTAAAAAACAGAAAGAATGTCGCCCCAAATGAAGCCTTAGTCTTAGGTTTCATTTGGCACGGCTTTCTTAATGCCACTACCAAAAAACAGGTCCTATCCGAATTTTTTGGTAGCATGCTTCTTTTACTAAAAAGCTATTTTAAGAAGCAGTAAAAAAGCCGCCCCAAATGAAACCTTAATCTATTGATTGGGAGCTTTTGCTAACAATAAGATGCCTTAGGTTATAGTATTATATATACAAAATTCCTTTAATTGACCTAAATATAAAAAAAAAATCATAATAACATATATTTTGTCGCACTATGAGTATGACATGTTCATGTCTTCATAATGATGAAGGGCATGAAACTTTAATAAAACGTAAATGATTACCATCATTAATGTTCTCATTACAAGTTAGTTCACCAATTAGCTGCTAAATATCATTGTTAAATCAGTCAATTCAACAATCTAAAAGAAAGCCATATATATATATATATATA
>NW_021428204.1:0-221 GCF_001605985.2 Dendrobium catenatum
GCTACTTCTAAGCGAAGCAATAAGACCCATGTGTTTAAGGAATTTCTAAACGAACGACCCTATAATCAAAACTCAAATCCCTTTGGGCATCTTGGTCTATATGACTAAGTTGTAAGACCCGCTATTTTGGGTTACTTCTAAGTGAAGCAATAAGACCCATATGTTAGAAAACTTCTAAGTGAATGACCCTATAATCAAAAATAATTAAATCACTCGGGCCA
>NW_021428205.1:0-267 GCF_001605985.2 Dendrobium catenatum
TCTTTGGAATGAAATACTTTGCATCTTCATATATCTTTACTTCATGAACTGCGAAGGGTTGGATGTCACCAGAGATTCTGAATTTCTCTCCATTCCTAAGGTATTTCATGCATTGGTGTAGTATGGACGGGATGATACCGTACTCATGCAACCAAGGACGACCAAGGAGCGCTTTAAAGGCGGTATTCGCATCAATCACATGAAACTTGGCATCCGTATGAAGCTCTCCGAATGTGAGGGAGAGTGTAAAAGATCCTAAAGTCTTCT
>NW_021428206.1:0-301 GCF_001605985.2 Dendrobium catenatum
CAATCAAGGTAGTAATTAAGGATGATTGATACGATCATATCGTCCTGGATGATATCAGGATCGGTCGGGATGATCTAGTCAAAAAACCTTATTTACTCTTGGACGATCTGAATCGGACAGCTTGAATTCAGGGCGATGCTTTGGGCGATTTTCCTCTGATTTGAATTGATCGGCTGGGATGATCATGATATCGTCCTAGATGATGAAGCCAATTTTCAATCATCCAGTTTGCATTCAGGGTGATGCTCTGGCTGATCTCATGGGATTTGTACTGATCGGCCAGGATGATTTCCATATCATC
>NW_021428207.1:0-378 GCF_001605985.2 Dendrobium catenatum
AGGACTCTCACAAAAGACCTCGTGAGAGTATGTGGTAACTGGACAGTGGATGCTCTCAACATATGATTGGTGATGCTAGCCAGTTTGTTGTACTAGAGTCCAGGACTAGAGGCAAGGTTACTCTTGGAGACAAGACCACCAGGAAGGTGGTAGGAGCAGGTATAATTGGTAATTCCAAGAACCTTATGATTAAAAATGTTTAGCTTGTAGATGAATTGAAGCACAACTTGCTCAACATCAGTCAATTCTATGACAAAGGCTTCATCGTGCAATTCTTTGTAAATTCATGCATTGTAAGTTTAAGTAACAACACTATTTTGCATGGAAAGAGGATCAACAATATCTACATGCTTGATTTAAATAACATTGAATGTGCTG
>NW_021428208.1:0-436 GCF_001605985.2 Dendrobium catenatum
CCCACTTTTGATGTTTGTGATGCACCGGAAAATCACCTATACACATTTTTATTAGTGTGGTGGGAGGAAAATCTCAGCGTAATGGGGACACTTCTAAGTACCTATAGATGCCTCAGTGCCTATGGGAAAAAAGTTGCACATTCCAAACAGGTACCTCTGAAGACCTATACACGTCTTTCTTTGCGTGTTGGGATGGAAGATTATGGCCGTGATGTCTCCCTACACCTACCATACGCGCCTTTCTTGGTTTGGTGGGAAGGCCCATACTCTTGAAATTTTTCCTAAACAGGGGAAATGCCAGGATGCTACCAAAATTTATGCTGAACTGGGGACTTGAATTTGAATTAAGCACAGAGGACTTAAAACTGAACAATCGGTAGCAAACTTGAACTTGCAAATTGAACAATAGGGGATCTAAAATTGAACAACAGGGGAC
>NW_021428209.1:0-413 GCF_001605985.2 Dendrobium catenatum
AATTAAGGTATTTTGTATTTTTGGCAATCGGCCAGGATGATCTTGGATTGGCCTGGACGATATTAACAACTATGCCTTAATTAATCAGACAAATCAAGGAAGTAATTAAGGATGATTGATATAATCATATCGGCCTAGATAATCTCAGGATCGGCTAGGACGATCTATTCAAAAACCTTAGTTACTTCTGGATGATAAATATCAGCCAGTACAAATTCAGGGTGATGCTCTAGACGATTTTCCTCTGATTTGAACTGATCGGCCTGGATGATCGTGATATCATCCTGGACGATCAAGCCAATTTTGAAATCGTCTAGTTTGTATTTAGGGCAATGCTCTGGCCGATCTTCTGAGATTTGTACTGATCGGCTAGAACGATGTCCATATCAGCCTGGACGATATTATCGGCAACT
>NW_021428210.1:0-209 GCF_001605985.2 Dendrobium catenatum
TAGCCTAACATCTAAGAGGACCCGGGACTTTCCAAAATTGGCTAATACAATTTAAACTTCAAATATCACTAATCTAAACATTTAAAAGTGATCAACAAACTAAATTAACTAAAATGAATCCTATTTCATTAATATCTGAACTTTAATTAAAATTTCCTTTTTAGACATTCAACAAACCTGAACTCTAGGCAACTTTAACTAACTACCAA
>NW_021428211.1:0-207 GCF_001605985.2 Dendrobium catenatum
TCATATTAGGCCATCAAGGCCTACAACAATATGAATTAACTAATAAAGGCTCAAAGCCTACGAAACTCGATCCTCTGTCGACAACCCGACAGAGTGACAAGGTTCAGTCCATAAAGAGAAATGACCCCGAACACCCCGATGATGGCCGTGTTGAATGCAGATCTCAACCAGAGGGGTTTCTCAAATATTTTCAAATATCTTCAAAAT
>NW_021428212.1:0-262 GCF_001605985.2 Dendrobium catenatum
ACAATTTTTCTGCACCTAGAACCTCTCAACAAAATGGCGTAGTTGAAAGGACAAACAGAACATTAATAGAAGCCGCCCGAGCAATGTTGGCAGAATACTCACTTCCTAGATATTTTTGAGCTGAGGCGGTTATTACTGCATGTTATGTTCTGAATAGGGTGAATGTGAGATCAAATTTAAATAAAATACCCTATGAGTTGCTAAAAACTAGAACACCTAACTTACCACATTTGTATGTTTTTGGTTGCAAGGTGTTCATACA
>NW_021428213.1:0-204 GCF_001605985.2 Dendrobium catenatum
ATCACTCTTTTATTATAAACGATAATTTTATTTTGGGCTATTAAGTTTCAATTGATCTCTTTAATTTCTTAAAGTAACTCCTCCATCGCATGTACGTTTCACATCAACATGTCGAGTAATTTTAGTTTTTTGTTTTAGCAATTCCACTAATTTTCAAGAAAATTATCTTTTTGAAACTTCTCCAAACTTTTGGCTTTGGTACTT
>NW_021428214.1:0-784 GCF_001605985.2 Dendrobium catenatum
TAGATTTAGTTGATTTTTTTTGTTAATTATATATATAAATAATTAAAAATCATTTAAATCTAAATAATAATAAAATCGATACGACGACGTGCTCGAACAACGATGACGATGACGTGGCGACCAACTCGATGCACAATAAAATATTTTTTTATTTTATGCCATATAATTAATTTTTTTTAGAGACAGGGAGAGAAAGAGGTTTTAAAAGAATTTTTTTTATATAAAATAATTCCTAAAATACCCCTCCTCACATAACCCTCACTTAAATCCCTCATCCCAAACCGCTCCCTCTCATTCTCACAGTCCCTCTCACGTCAAAGAGCCGCCCCTCCTGCGAAACCCTCTCCTCTCTTGTGATCCAACCGCCGGCCTCCCTCCAAGCTCTCCATGGTAACTCTTATTTTTCTTCCTCCATTCTCCATACCCCTCATTCCTTCCCTCTTCTTCTTCTTCTCCATTTTCCTACTTTCTTCCTCCTTCCATTTTCCTCTCCTCTCTTCTCCTTCCTTTCCTTCATCTTCTTCTTCCTCGAACCTTTCTTTCTCCAAACTTACACAAATCCTAACCCTAAATTTTTTATTTCTCCAAATCCATCACTCAAACCACCAATGCCCTTCACAAAAAATACTTCCCTACACTTCCTACACACCCCCAACCAAAAATTCCCATCATCCTCCACTTTCTATTGTGTTCAAACACAAGGTGGTTTAACCATGTATTTTTCTATTTCGGTTGGATTACATTAATTATCAGCCTTAAGTCCATATCTTTTTGCTTTAGTCAT
>NW_021428215.1:0-293 GCF_001605985.2 Dendrobium catenatum
CTCAAATACGATCCTTAGGTCATTTAAATAATCTTTTCGGTCCATGCTCTTGACGATGAGGTCATCTACATGAAACTCAACCTTCTAATGTATTAATTCATCAAAGATATGTGTAATTTCCTGATGGTAGGTGGCATCAATGTTCTTCTGGCCGAAGGGCATGACCGTATAGAAGAAAATGCTGATGGACATTCTGAATGATATGTTCTTTTTATCTTTAGGTGCTATTTTGATCTGATTGTTGCCCAATGATCCATCTATAAATGAGAACATGTCGTAGTTGGATGTGTTAT
>NW_021428216.1:0-881 GCF_001605985.2 Dendrobium catenatum
CACAAATTCCAAATTTCTCCAAATTACAATAGAATATCTACGACATCAATACAAGATTATTATTCTATAGAAACCAAATCAAATCAAGTCCTGATATTTTTCTATTCAATTAAAACTACGTAGAATCAATTCCGACCGGTAAAATCGTCGTAGAAAATACTCAAATCGTGTACAATAGTCATATCTATAACATACTAAAAGTTGTGCGGTGAAAGTTGTGTCAATATCAAAACAGGTCAAAAGTTCGACTACGAAAACACAAAACAGTGCACAACTCGGTCAAAACAAAATATCTTTGAAAACAAAAATAGGATTCGGAGTCCTTACCATGAGATCTAAACTTTTCCCAACAGTAGTGTCGGACGAAAAGCGCTCCGTGGCCTCCAAAATCCAGCTTTTTTCTTTTTCCCTTTCTCTTTCTCTCTCTAAAATCAGATATTTTGATTTTTAAATGATTTTCTCTTTCATCAAAACGAGCTGATTTTCATATATCATTAGGCTGATCGGCCCGGCTGATCGCCAAATCGTCCCGGGACGATAAGACCAAAATCGATTGTCCTGGACGGTTCGCAAAACTAGTTTCAGGACGATATTTTGAACAGTGCAGATCGGCCTAGCCGATCTCACTATCGTCCCGGATGATCTTGGAAGGAAAATCCAAGCCAGAGAGGAACAGTAAGGGAACGAGGTCTCACAACCCATCCCTGGTAAACCGTTGATTCTTTACACTACTGCCTTGGATGAGTCACTTGGTGCACTCTTAGCTCAAGAAAATGAGAAAGGCAAAGAGAATGCCTTGTACTATCTTAGCAGACGTTTGATTCCTACAGAGCTAAAATGTCCGGCAATGGAGAAGCAGTGTTTAGCTTTGATCTTTGCTG
>NW_021428217.1:0-292 GCF_001605985.2 Dendrobium catenatum
CTGTGCATCATAGGATATCATTATATCTCAAAATGATCTATTAATCATTTGTTACTTACAATTCATGTCCACTTATATTTTCTTACATTTAGTATATATTTTTATAGTCAGTTCATCATATACCCACCACCGAGAAGTTATGATCCATAAACACGGACACGGCGACACGAACACGGACACGAGGCACAACAATTATTAAAAATATATACATGGCATTATAACTTTTATATTTTAAAAATAGTGTATAAAATTTGAATAAATATACAACAACAACAACAACATCAAGCCTTTA
>NW_021428218.1:0-279 GCF_001605985.2 Dendrobium catenatum
CTAAATAGTTTCTTTTGTGCTTTAAATCTGAAGACTAAATGCGGGTTTCCACTTGCAAAAGTGGAAAGGACATATGGGATAGACTTTGTATAACTTATAAAGGGACAAAGGAGGTTAAACAATAAAGGCTCAATATCTTGTTACATGACTATGAATTGTTTCGCATGAAACATAATGAATCTATTTCTGACATGTATACAAGATTTACACAAATTGTCACTTATTTGCATGCACTTGATAGGGAATTAACTAATGCTGAAATGGTTAATAAGATTCTTC
>NW_021428219.1:0-556 GCF_001605985.2 Dendrobium catenatum
CATTGAAGGATGTCTCTCTATTTACAAATAGAGATGACATTTGCTTGATATTAATGAGAATTGGCTGCTTCATATGAATGCTTCTTTACAAACCTACTTGAGGAGCCCACAAACTAAAAATGGCGAGGGTCTGCGTATTGTTGTTGCTTGGGAGCTAGTTAAGGCGATCATGGAGGGTGATGTTGAGAACACAATTGAGGACATCTATCAGGATGTCGAAGGGAGTTTCTGAAAAAGGTGGTGAATGGATTTCAATTGGAAGCACTTATGCCATGTCATCCAAAATAGGTAGGACTTGGAGACCACTATCTCCTACATAAATAAACACTTTGTGACATGTTAGCACATTTGCACTAAATGAATGATACTTCAAATCATATAGGTGAGGTCTTCAATAGATTTAAAAACGGTTAATTAGTGGGAGTAAGGAGGATTGGGGCAATGAGTCTCCAATATATGGGAAACATCTGGTGGGAAAAATTATGTATCACCACGCAGATTTGATTTTCTCCTATTTTTTTAATCGAATACTGCATTGAGAATAAAGTACGGTCTC
>NW_021428220.1:0-329 GCF_001605985.2 Dendrobium catenatum
CGGTGAAGGGTTCTCTGATTTGTCTCTGCTGACTTGTTAGAAATTTTGTATTCCTTCTGCCCTTTGCTTCTAGCTTTGACGGGCTTGATGAAGGAGTAGATGCCGTAGACCAAAACCCTTAAGTTTGTATTAGGTCGATGGCGAGAAGTCATCGGTCCAGAGCTTTATGCGTAGCGGACTTGTTGATGACGAATCCACTTAGTTCGGCCATAAGCTTTTCATGAACTTTGGGATAATTTTCTTCGGTCCTTTGCTTTGCGCTTTGGTGGACTTGTTGAAGAAAAGTTCCTTTGATCCTCGCTTTGTGCTTTACGGATTTGTTGAAGGAT
>NW_021428221.1:0-744 GCF_001605985.2 Dendrobium catenatum
GCAAGGGTGTTACATTTTTTCTCTGTTTGTGTGTTGGATATTCGTACAACGCTGAGATAAAAATTTTCCAACTCTATCGCCGCATATATTCTAGCCCGCAACATATATAATGAAATCTCTTCAACTAGGCAAGCCCCTATAGTTTTACCTTTTGAAATTTTCCATATAAAAAATCTCTAGTATTCTCGAGCTCTCTTATTAATCTATTTGTGCGTTGAATACATGTGCACCGTTAGTATATAAAATTGTTGCGTCCATGAGTATTCGCGGCGGTAGAGAAATATAAAGTGTATCGTCTTAGCGTTGTACGAAAATCCGGCACGCAAACAGATAAGAGAAAGGGTCTATTTTTAAACCGTTACTGCCTTTTTGAGGTCAAGATCAAGACCTTGCCCAAGGAGTAGAAATCCAGCAAGATACTGTATAAAGCATGTAATTGATTGGAATCATCCTTGCATTTGCTAGGATTTTTCTGACATATCATCTTGATGTTGCAAGTATTGGAGATATCTTCTTGACCATAGTTGGAGTCAAAGTTGCCCCTCAGTCCGGATCTAATTTCTGTGAAATTGATGAAGCAATAGCTGAAGTCAGGGAGTTGAAATGAACGACCTTTTGAGGTTGGAGCAAAAATTGCCCCCAGTCGAGAATCACTTTCCCACAGACGGCGCCAAACTGTTACGTCCAGGAGTATTCGCGGCGGTAGCGAAATATAAAGTTTATCGTCTTAGCATTGTACGAAAA
>NW_021428222.1:0-245 GCF_001605985.2 Dendrobium catenatum
CTTCTAGTGCAGCTGTATACAGTATAAGAGGCTTCCCCGGAATTGGCGCTGCGAGAATGGGCGGATTCAATAGATATCTTTTGATGCTATCAAATGCCTCCTGACATTCTGCATCCCATTTGAAACGAACATCCTTCTTCATTAGCTTTGAAAATGGTTGGCACCTACCCTATAGATTTGATATAAATCTCCGAATGAAAGCCAGTTTTCCTTGCAGCGAGCGAAGCTGTCGAAGGTTCCTTGGT
>NW_021428223.1:0-399 GCF_001605985.2 Dendrobium catenatum
CTTTTATCCTCTAACAAATCAAAAATACAAGCAATTAGAACTAATCATCCTACATAGGACCTATCCAAAACTGCACAGCCTACACACACCTTAGACCGGTTTGATTAGGACACTACTTCTAGTCCTAGGTTAGGTTTACTTTTTTTTTTCTTTTGCTATTCAGTATTTACTACCTATACATGTTCTATAAATGCAATTCTTACATTTTCTGTCAGTTATATTTTCTTACTTGCATTTCTTTTCTGAACGGCATCTACGCTTATATATATGTTTTCTTTTGTCTTACTTTGCGAGGTACATCCGGTGTTGCATTGTCAATGATCAAGCGGCGTCAATTGCTTATAAGCTTTTAAGTGGCAGCACCACAGCAGGTACATTGGGTCTTGCACGATCAGGGAT
>NW_021428224.1:0-286 GCF_001605985.2 Dendrobium catenatum
TTGTAATGTTCTTGTTCAGAGGTTTGGAGATCCTTTGATTGTTAGATTGCGGCAGTTACATATCAACCAGTTTCTTAGGCTTCCTGTTATGCCTCAAAATGTTCCACTCATACATATGCTAATATCGGAATATGATCCTTATGAGTAAATAAATAGGCCAACATTCTTTTAAAAATAGGTCTCATGCTATTACGTTCTTCTAACCGCACTATATGATGTGATATATATATAATACATATTTGTCTTGTGATATATATAGCTTCCGTCCGTCCCTCTTATTAAGAAT
>NW_021428225.1:0-316 GCF_001605985.2 Dendrobium catenatum
TATCCCAGCCTTTGGATCATGATCCAAAGGCTTCCATCATCCCACATGCCCATAAGAAGCAAAATGAGTTTTTTCCACTTCATGTCCTTGCCTTGTCCTTTCATTTAGCTTCCCAACAATCTTAGGGACAGTTGGCTTGATCATAAACACTCCCTCAGTCAATCCCAGCCACTCATTTGTTTGGGGAATGATGCAATGGGACCAAATATCCTAATTAAGCTAATTGGAACCTTAAGCCTTGATGGACTTAATCCCTCCTTTCCAGAGCTAATCCAGCCCTCAAAAACCCTCAAAAAACTCCTCCAGATCTTTCTCT
>NW_021428226.1:0-234 GCF_001605985.2 Dendrobium catenatum
TAGTGGGATAAAGGCTTGATGTTGTTGTTGTTGTATTCTTATTTTAAATAAAATATAAATCTATCTTAACGTGAGAAAATTTAATATTTCATTTGCAAGTAGTGAGGTGATTAAAATTAATTTGTAAGATCACCTCAAATATTGCAGATATTTTATTGCAAGATAATTTGGGATTGTATTATTTACATCAAATTGTATTTTTTATTTTCTTGATCTAAGCCATTTGGCTTAGTG
>NW_021428227.1:0-340 GCF_001605985.2 Dendrobium catenatum
AGGAGCATTCACCCCACATAAGGTCAGGACCAATTAGAAAACTCTCTAGAAGTCGGTTCTACTTCCCAAAAAAAACTATACCACCCACCCATTTTTTTTTTAAAGTAGAAATGCATCATTGCATTAAAGACGAAAAGAAAAAGAAAGTACTTACAAACTAAGTAAAATCATCTATTAAATTCAAATCTTCCTTCAAAATGTACAAGAATGAAGGAGGAATTTCAATACTAGACATATCATGCCAAATAAAGCTTTTTCTCCAAGCAAGATTAGCACCACAGTCCTTTAACTTATTACCATTTGTAGTAGTAAAACTAAAAGTAATTTGATTAAACTCACT
>NW_021428228.1:0-478 GCF_001605985.2 Dendrobium catenatum
TTGAGAGCAGCCTTTTAATGTAGTTCGTCTGTACAATCTGATGATTGTCCAGGACGAAATATTTTTTTTTCTCAAACGTCGGGACGATTGAATGCAGCAGTTGAGTGGATAAGGCAGTTTTAATTATGAAGTTTGTCCGTACGAACTTTTTGTTCGTCCAGACGAACAGACGTCATTTTATAGTAGGGGACGGTTTCCAACAGACTTTAAAATGAATTAACTTTTGATCGTCTATACAAAAATTTTTTATATGTACGATCGGTCTAGTCAAAAAGTCTGTACGAAAGGACGTATCATAAATTGTGTTGATTACAAAAAGCCGTTATATTTTGGACGAATTGGATCGTCTGTACGAAATTTTTTCGTCCAGACGAATGATAATTTTTGTCCAGGACGAACTATTTTCGTCAAAGATGAACGTATCGTTTTCTTTAAATATGTAGGCTTTCTAACTCAACAATCACATCTCCAAACATCT
>NW_021428229.1:0-16448 GCF_001605985.2 Dendrobium catenatum
CCTCCAAAAAAAAGGCCTTAGAAGTGTAGTATGAAATATACTAATGAAAATAACTAACAATCAGCGTGATATTGTCACGTCAGGACATTTATCGATCAGAAGCAAAATATCAGTCGTGTAAGGTTTATGGTTTTCCAATCGCTTTCCATATATATCCTCAAACGGGTGCCAACGTATACTCATTTGGACTTTCAGCTTTATACCTAGGATACTTGACCAAATCTGCTCACACCCTTCGAATGAATGGCGGTGCTGACATTTGACATATCCAACAAAGATACACCCAAACTATGAAATCTCAACGAACTATGTGCTTCTGATTATAATAGTTATCATGCTGTCACACCGATTTACCTTGAGCCAGCTTCAATCATTATCTTTTATCAAATCCGAGATAACTTCTGCAAGACAGTTTCACAAGCAAAGTAGCACCACAAAGCCTGTCTATCTCCGATCTCAGTCAGAGTCAAAGGAGTAAGCGGCACTTCCCTGCCATATCAGAGCACTGTACGGTGCATACCAAACTGGACTGAAACTGTTATTATAAGCGAAATCAATCAGTCGGAATATGACTTCCAGCTTCCTACCACAATCACAGAACACAAAGCCTCAACAGATCTTTCAAGCTTCTGAATGGTCCTCATCAGCTGCCCCATGCTGTCTGAGGATAAAGGCTGTACTGAAATATGCAGTTTCGTACCCAGCCATTGCTGAATTGCCTTTCAAAGTCATGGAAGTAAACGTCCATCTCGAGATCAGAAACAATCACTCGAGGACACCATGCATAATGACTATTTCCTTCAACAGATATCTGTGCCAAACGATCCACCGGATCCGGTCTGTCTTGATCGAAGAAATGGGCTGACTCGTCAATCGATCTACGACTACCCAAATGGCATACATGTCCTTGTCTAGATCGAGGAAACCATCACAAAGTCCATCGTTACCCCTCATCCCACTTCCACTCTGGATAGACAACGACTGCAACAGTCCACAACTGGTCCCGCTGATGTCTCGCTTCACCACTGACAGCTTCGCATCTCGACTCAAACTACTAACCACAATCCTTCTTCATCCCCAGGACCCACCAGAACAAAAAGGCTTCCATATCAGCCAACATCATACAACTGCCATGGTATGAACAGGTAGCCAGAATGATGAGATCATATAGACGCCTCTCGCCTCAAATCTCCGAACACAGGAACCGTAGTATCCAACTTGTCTTTCACAATGAAAATGCACCAGAAATGCAGAAAATTCGAATTTAGTGTAGATCTTACCAGGATCCAATGTTCTGAGCAATTACCAACTCGATATATATTACAGAATTTATTCTGGGCTTCCTGAACATGCTTCACCACAAGACAAAAACTGTATATGTTCATTCTGAGCCACCACATCGCGAATACACTTGGAGGAAATACCTCCAATTGGCAGTGCGCGTCATGTCTCGAATCCAGGAAAGCATCACAAAGTAGTCTCCGCAACCTGATAATCCAGAAGACTTTCTGGCTCAAGCGTTACTCCGCTACCTCGCAGTTTCTGATTACACTTCACATTAGCCTTACCAGGCTGATACTCTGAATAGTCAAATCTAGTCCTTGAATCAACTCGAGCCATTGACTGTTTCTCATGTCTCAAATTCAGATCCTTTCTGAGTCGACAATATATACTTGTTGTACGGCTCTTATTGATCGCAATTGATAAGGATGTTTTACATTCTGACGCCATACCCCGAGGATAAAATATGACTCTTGCCATAAAATTACTTCAATTTAGTCTAAAAAAAGACAACTGCCTAAGCTAACTCCAGATCATGTGGTTCGGTTAATTCTTCTCATGTGGTTTTTCAACTGTCTCGAAGCATAAGCATTACCCTCAATTTTGCTCAGAAACACATCCCAGTCCTTTTCAGTGAAAGCATCACTGAACACCTAAAACCTCCGTACCGGACGGAAAGTGCCAACACGGATGCTGAGTCAGACAAATCCTTCAATTCTGAAAACTAAGCTTCACACTACCGGTGTCCAAACAAAAGCTACTGACTTCTGCGTCAGTCTCGTTAGAGGTGTCGAAATCTGTGAAAACCTTTCACAATTTTCTGTAATATCTGGCCATGCCCAAGAAACTACGTACCGTCAAATACCGTAGTCGGGCCTAATGGCCAAATTAGCACTTGCCGCGATCTTACTGGGGATCCACAGAAATACCTTCTCCACTTCACACAGCCCAGAAAAGAAATATCTTCAGCCAAGAATTCAACTTGGAGAACCTTGGCTACAACTGATGTGCTCAGAGTACTCCAACAGCAATCCTCAATGTCTGGCATGATCATTCCTCAGAAAGCAGGATATCCAGAATATCGTCGATAAGACGATCACAAACTGAATCCAACTCCTTGAATCTCGGTTCATCAGATCATGAAAATAGCAGGCGCAATTGGGTTACCCGCCAAAAGGCATAACCAAAAACTCGTTAGTGCCGTACCGAGTACTGAAAGCTGTCTTCAACTCACAATCAGATTCCTTTTACCTTCACCTGATAATATACCGGATCGCAAGTCATCTTACGAAAATCCGAAGATCCCGGAAAGCTGATTCAAACCAGTCGTCATCCGAGTGCAAAGGTACTTGTTCTTAATCGTAGACCTTGTTTCAAATCTCTGAATCCACACACATACGAGTGTCCCATCCTTCTTCTTCACAAACAAAAACAGGTGCTTCGCGGCCCAAGAACGAAACACTAGGACGGACCAAAATCTTCTGTACCAACTCCTGAGTTGAACTTTCAACTCAGAAAGTTCTTTCGTGCCATCACTGTAACGGAAGCTTTTTTTGATAATAGGAGCTGCTAACCCGGAAAAACATCGATAAGAGAACGTCCACCCTCCATCAACGGAGGTAACAACCACTCCTCAGGAAAAACATCAGCAAACTCCCGTACTCACTGGGCATGCATCCAGAAACAGAAACAACCTCGCCAGGTTCAGATCCCGCACACGAGCCAAAACCATGGGCATCCTTTTCTTCCACATTCTGCTCACTCCAACGCAGAAAAATCAGACTGGAGAGAACACCTCGTAATCCCTGGATAACCAACTCTCTCCTCCGGCCCACAGCAAAACTCCCACTTGCTTCTTCAGACAGTCATCTGAGCCTCATACCGACTCAAGTCCAATCCAAATGCCCAAATAATCACGTCATACGAAGAATCAGCAACAAAAACCAAACTAGATTTCACATTATTAAGCCCAGCAATATCAATCTCACACAAAACTATGGACGGCAATCAAATTACTGTTCAGAGCCGGTAAAATCACCAAAAAGAGAAACCGGCAGAAAGAGAAATCCAAGCGTAAAGCCTCCAAACAAAGCGCTCGACAGAAAGAGTGACTAAGCTCCAGAGTCACAACACGACAGGGCTGATCAGAAATGTTAAATCGTACCATGTCACCACTATCTGGAGACAACGACCTCCTAGCTTGATCAGGCGTAAACTCGTGGCTGAACTGGAGCGGACTGAAGCAACAGACTACTCTGTTCCCTCTGACCAGTAAGGTGGTTTCTCCCGTGGTCCAGAACTCAAGTACTATCACCTCTCCCAGAAAATCCCTCAGGGACGAGAGGAAACAGTCTCGGTCTTCCTTGGCTGAACTGACAGGTCCCTAACGAGAACCCTCCTGATCGGGAACTCAGAAACGCCGATCAGATCCAGCCTGTGGACATTCTGCAATCCTATGTTCACCAAGCTGACACACTATGTCTAAAACACAGACCAGCCATCCTGTAGCACTGGCCATGGTGTCGCCAGTCCACTCTGGCACACAGGTTGCCGCACTGACAGAGCACTTCCGTGAACTCGTCGTACCTAGTCAGCATCACCAAACAATCCTCCACTCTTCCTCGAATCAACAGATTCCAGAACCAGCCACAATCTCCTCCTTCCCAGAGGAACCACTAACCAGAAGCCTCCAAACCTCAAATCTCTTCCTACTTCGCAAGTCCCACGCTGTTGAGTATGCTCATCAGGTCTTCTCAATCAGACGAGCTCGCTCCACAAGCCTCAGAGAAATCAGAAATGTGAAAGCGGTACCAGGGGCTAGCCTCAGACTATCTCGCAATCCCCTCAGAATCTGTAGCACCTCTCAGCAAAGTAACTACCAGCTGCGGAGCATAACCGGGCTAGGCAGTATAACTAAGCCCTCCATACTGCATCACCGTCTTGCTCCCCTGAAACCAGCCTCAGAAAACTCCCTGCATCTGCTGGTCGTGCAAGAGGGGGACAACCAGTCTCGAATAACTTCAGTGAACTACCTTCGCAGGTAATCAAAGAAAGTTCAGCCTGCCCCTGAATCTGGCTGCCGCTGCTGGCCTTTTTTCCACCAGTGCTCAGCCTCTTACGTCCAACAAAAATACAGCCAAAGGACCTTCCTATATGAACGGACACTGCATCCCCTCCAAAAGCCTTTTCCAATCTCCTCAGCCACTCCTCGCTGCTTTGGGCTCACAGCGCCCATCAAATCTTCGTGAGGTTTCAAACCTCAAAAACATCTGCAATGTCTATCAATGTCATACTGATATGACAGTAACAGCTTACTGCTCAGAGTCTCCCGCTCATATCTGAGCATAACAAGTGGTAGCAAACTGGGACAGTGTACAGCACCGGGCCACGGGGGCTGTACTCCCCACTGGTGCTTGCTGACTAGCACTCGCTGCCCTCTGTCATGTCCTGGGTCTTGGCTGATCCATACAGAAATCCAAAAATCCGGAAAACTATCACAAAAACACACAAAACACACACTCGAAAAGCCAAACGACCAAAACTACCCCCAGACAGACCCAACTGATAACTTCCTATATGCTCTGTCTACAATCGCAACCAGTTTCCAAAAGCCCGTGCTGCGTCTGATATCTTATGTACTACAAGTTTGTCGACGACCCTTCGACCCGATCCGAGGACGGATCGCCGCTCTGCGCACCGGGCCGCACAGAACCTTTTATCGCAGGATTTGGCTTTGGGAGATTTGGTTTTGACTGAGATCTTTCCAATATAATTAACTCAAAACAACACACAACCAGGAACACTACAGAGCTACTATAAAGTCACAAATGCAGCGGAAGCAAAACATCTATTATTTTTTCTTTCTTATTTCCTCAAAAACAATCATACTACAAATACAAGTACATGGCTTTATGAACAAAAAGAAAAGACAGAACAGAAAAAGCCATGACTGTACAAAATCAAAAGGTACAAAACGAAATAACCTATAACTGATCACACTCTGAAATCTATTCCTGAATTTATTCCTTCCCCTTCTCAGAACATGAAAACCACCACAAAACCAAGAGTGAGCCAACAGCTCAAGCAAAGCAACAACCTCAATTAAACTCTCAGAATCCAAACCACTCATCAGACAGAATCAGATCAGAAACTCGGAACAGAATCGTACAGATTATAAATCGGAATATATCAGAACGAAAACAGAACAAATCAGAACAGATACGAGACAGATGACAATAAATTCAGAATCAGAAATATTGTACACCATCAGAATCAGAACGGATTAAATCAACAGAGTCAGAATCGTACAGAAATCAGATTCAGAATCAATATCAAGACAGAAATTGTATGGAAACAGAAAGTCGTAAATAAATTCAGAAACAGAACAGAATCAGACAATATCAATCAACAGAAGCAGTGAAATCAGAATTGCAGATCATATCGTAATCAGAATTATAAATTTAGCTTACAGAAACAAGATAACGGAATCAGATCAGATCAAATCAAGATATCCAGATATCAAATATTTTTATAGCTAAATTCCTGACAGCTTGTGGACTGATCTCTTGGATTCAAGGCCCCCTTATAACTCCTTTGTGCTCACGGCACAAACAGATATGGCTTATGTGCTCAACGCACCAGAACAGATATGCTTAATAGCATCAGAACAGAATTTTCAATACGGATCCGGAACAGAACTGATTTCAGAAATTTCAGATTGAGCTCATTTCAGATTTCCTCAGAACACTAAACTGAATCTCTTAGGATCCAGACCCCCTTATAAATTCCCTTTTATAGCATTACATATAGCATTCAATTCAGTTAAGAAATTCCGGGGCAAATCAGAAAATAGACAAAATTGGGGCAGCACAACGGCAGTAGATAATTTTAGCACAATTTCCTGCATAAATTCACCAATTCCCGCACAGAAGTAAGAAATCACATTCCAGAACATTTATTCTACTGCACAGAATTTTACAATTTCACGAAAAATGTAGTCTATATGGAAAACTCCCGCCGAAATCAAAAATAACCCGGACAAAAATCTTCGGAAAATAAACCAAAAATGTGCACACCGCCACGTCAACAATAATAACGAAAGTTACGGCGGTAAAAACTGAAACCAATCAAAGATACGGACGAAAAACAGATAACGGAAGACGAAATCCGGACAGAAAATACCGCCAACCCTCGACGGTTCTGAAAAATTGAGATAAGGCGTGAAGTGTGGCCCTTACCCTTGCGTATCAGCAATATCCATGAACAGTCTCCTTCGACGAAAAAGAGCTCCGCGTCGTCGAATATAACTTTTTTTTTCTCGCAAAAGTCCACTAACTTTTCTCTCTCTCTCATGATATTTTAATGTTATTATTTTTGATTTTTCTTCTCTTCAAAACGAACTGAAAGTCAGCTTTAATAATACCAGACGGCCCGGCCAATTCGCCAAATCGTCCCAGGACGCTCAGACCAAATTTTGGATCGTCCTGGAACGGTTCCCAGAACTATATCACAGGCCAGATTATTTTCTCTCAGTGCAATCGTCCTGGACGATGTCCAAATCGGCCCTGGACGAGTATGTACAGAATATAACCTGGAGCATAAACTGGGCAATTCTGGAGCAAATATATACTGATGTCCCAGGAGATCCAGATCGCCTGGACGATCCTGGAGCAGATTTTTGATATTACAACCCGAGCCCCCAAGTCGCTGGTTCCTCACCTCCCTTCCTATTCAAGCCTCCGGTCCCGCTCCAAGGATCCCAAGAAAGGAGTCTCTCGTATTCATGGATGGAAGATTCTGAAGTCGACCATGGTTTCGTGTACGGTTCTCAAGGGAAAATAGATATTCTTCAATCGCCATTCTTCGACCTTGATTGGGAGCTAGAAGGTTTCGTCGACGACTACGTCGACAGCATACTATTCCACCTAGTTGAAACTATCGACGAACAACGACCATCTGGACAATGGAATCTCGTCGGATGTCCACCTGTGTCTCCTTCTCCGGCTACCTTCCCGTGGATCAAGACTGTCGGCGTCCTATCTCTCTTGGTGGCGTCGTTTGGATTGCTGAAAGTCTCTCTCCGCTAACGCCTTTCATTGAGTGTGAGTGAGAGAGGAAACTCTAGGTGAAAGTTCTAAATATTAACCCGTGGATTCTTATTACGGCATGTTTAGTTTTACTGTATTTTTTGATATTATTTTAGTTGTTTTTGTATTCCTAAATTGTGACTGCATGCCAAAGCAAACCATCAATTGAGAATTCCTAAAATTAATTCTTGTGATTCATTAATCTTAAAGTAGCAAGCTTTACAATAATTTTATTAATTCCTTGCAATTCTTGTTTGTATCACATCATATCCTTTTCATCATCTCTTCCATATTCGAAAATTTGTCCTTAGTTGCTGAAATTTAATCTCCGAGTTCAGATTCAGATTTCCAACTTCCCCTTCAAGCATCTCCTCCAACGCATTAACCTTAGTTGCCATAGGTCCCAATAAAGGTGCTTTGATACTAATTTGATAGAAATCCAATCTCCATACACTCAGAAAACAACAACGAAGAGAAAACACAACAGAAATCAATGAGAAAGAATGAGATTATCAGCTAATTTTATTGATATCGGTATAACACATCAAGATATAAGTTAATCTACTATTTTAAAGATAGATCGACTCTCCTCAAAACCTAGACGCCGCTAGGAACAACTCCAAAGAAAATTACTACAAAAGATAAAACCCCATAATGAAAATAAAACAACCTAATTAATCATACATAAACCTTCCTATTCCTCATAAATTTGAATTCAAATCAGTCATCTTTTCCTATAAACATTCATAATTTCCTCCCAAATTTGAATTCAAATCATCCTTTTTTTCCCCTAAATAAACCTTCCTAATTCTCTTCCAAATTTGAATTCAAATCAGTTCTCTTTCCCTAAATAAACCTTCTTAATTCCCTCCTAATTTTTGTTTTCTATGATAAATAATTAAAGGTAGAAAAATTCCCTTTGAGCCCCCCTCTCTCCTTGCCTACCGCAAACACTAGTGGAGCCCACAGGGCTCTTCCCCCAGCTAATTAGGCTGGTCCCCCTTGCTGGGCCGGGTTGATTGGTCGGAATGGCTCAGCCAGTCCATCAATGGCCCTAGTAATCACTTAATTCTCAGCTTTTTTACTTCTCATTCAATTTATTTTTAGAAATGTTGTAATAAATTAATTCATGGCTTTAAGTTCCTTATGCTTAAGCTCTGCCTGTTGCAGACACAAAGATAATTGTTTCTATGACTGTCTCATTAACTGGGCATGTTATTCCAATTAGCGGTCATCTAGTCTTTCCTATGTGAAAAGTTCATTAGGTTTGTAACTTTTGATGGTAAGCTGTAATAGTTTGAATGAATAGTACTTAGTACAAGATTGTAGTACTTGTGTAGGCAAGATAAAATTCAACTGCATATACCATTTCACAGGAGCACTTAGAACTTATCATCTTACTAGAGTTGGTTTGTAACTGATGAAATGTTACAAATTTGTGTACCACAACAAAATTAACATGGAAATATATATTTCCTTTTTTTTCCCTGTTGAGCTATTCTTGTCATGGGATATTTAAAAGTTTTCTTAGCATCCACCACGCTGGATTTTGACTTCTTGCTCTCTCTGTGCGGATATTTGTTAATGACCCAAATTTGACATGCAAACTCAAGTTTGAATGGTTTTGTTTTACAATCAGTGGAGTTTTTCATCATAGGATCGGTTTAAAGATAAACTAATTGTGAGTTTGTTTAAACTCATAAATGTATAAAGCTATTCTGCATTTGGAGCTTCTGTTGTATTGGAGCTTGAAAGTTGGCTTGCATATCGTCATTTTTAAGCTATATTATAATTTCTAGATCAGTTTCCGTGCTGTTCTGTAGAGGTTACACTTTTAGAAAGTGCCTGTGAAATAGACAACTCCAGTACAGAATAACTAATCTGACGTTGTAGAATTATAATTTATAAACAAAGTAGAGGAACTAATGATATACAGTTATTGCAATAATATGAATTAATCAGACAAAAATATGTTACACAAAATTGTTGTTGAAAACCACTTCTATTTGTACGTTATACGTGAATTAGCTCAACCTTCAAGAAACTTACTATAAGACTCTCCCATTGACTGCAGTAAAAAGTTGACTCGTGGTTGCTGAGCGATATACAGTCTACGATAAAACCTAAAATGGATACTTACACAAGTTCTTTGGTGATTATGGATTCTTAACCCCACCGCATTAATTTGGGCAATGTTTATCAGAGGTTTTGGTTTGTTTAGGAAAGTACAAAGATCCTTGCTATTTTAGTTTTAGATAATTGGAGGAATTAGGATAGGTGACACTTTGGAGAATTTATTGTTAGAGTAAATGCACACATCAGCAATTAATATTGCTGACGTGTCACCACTGTACGGCGTAATCAAGATTTCTCCATTCTTGATAACCTATGATGCATGGACACGGACACGGCGACACATACACGACACAACACAGACACGGGACACGGCATTTTTTAAAAATATAGGACACGGGTGCGGCGTGGACATGACGTAATAATTTTAAATATAATATATAGAAATTTAGTAATATTATATAAATGGCTAGATATTACATCAAGTAATGAATAACTTGTTTAGCTTATACATAAAGATGTTAGTACAAATTGTCTAGTACAACACAAAAATATAGACACAAAAAACCAGTTTAGTTACAACTGATAAGTTCACTACTCATAGAGGGATAGATAGAATAGATTCAGAGGTTGTCTGGCCTCAATATCATCATCAATTGTATCATGCTTCCAATCTGAGTTTCATCTAAAGAAGATTGCAACCTCCAAGTACCATATCATCAAGGCACATCGACGTGGTGGGTGGGCTTGGTTATTTGCCCGCCATGCAACATCCCTATCGTGTTCAACCATGATCATATAATGGGGTTTCTCTGATAGAAGATGAAGATTTGTATGCACAGTTTAACATAAATCTTCAGCTCGTTGTGAGAGCTTATATTTATTCTATTCATTGATTGATAAATGAGTATTGCTGCTCAATTCTCTCTCACACAGCGGAAGAGGAGATACTTGACCAAAAAGTTTATTGCTATGTTTAAAGAAGAGGTGCCGGACCTCTCCATGATTAAACATCAATTTTGGTATCCATCCCATATTCAATCTAAAGATTCTTGATCACCAAATCTCTAAATATCCAAATACTTTGATGAGTTCTATATTAATTTTCTTCTTCTGCTTATTTGGTAATATCGTTTCAGCATATCTTTCTCAGTTTAAATTTGACTAACTTTTTAGTTTTGTGGGAGACACGTGAGGGTCTCTAGAAGCCATTCCTTACTTGATATCTTCAAGATAATACAAAGCCTATAAATTACATGTTCGATAACCAAGATTTGAAATAATGTTAAAGATGAATATGAATGTACCTGATTTAATGAAGGCTGCCATAATCAATGCAAAGATGTGCTGCCTTTTGCCTCCATCCTATCCCAAGAATGGTATAACAGAACACTCCAAAAATTTGAGCTTCTTCATGTGACTTTTTTTCATGTCTGTAAATTATTATGTCACTTTTGGCAGACTAACATAGAATCCCATCTCAATAAAATAATGTAGACATGATTTATCTGTGTCAGCCTCTCTCAACATATCATAGATTGGATCAGTGAAATCCAAATGTATCCCATAGCATCCACACAAATCATTTAAGAATCTTTCTTTAACATACTATGCTTGCCAACACAATCTTCTCGAAGCAAGACCCACTTCTTCACTAATACACATAGTTTGAAGAGCATTTTTATTGCTTGATCTCTCACATGGATTATGCAGAGGCAGAGAATGCAGTTCAGCAACAGCTTAACATTCTAAGTGTGGAGAAGTCAGTTAAACATTGAAAGTCTCATTGAATGGTTTCCATAATAAATAATTCTGATCAGCAGCATCACTGCAACCACTGTTAGTCCATGACATCGCATAATAATTGTTCATTTGCCCTGTATTCTTTGCTGCACCAAGCTATTTTCTAGTGCTAGATTAGGTAAGTGTGCGACAACACAAGGTGTCAGGATATCATTGGAGATAAATGCTCAACAAATCCCACAGCTCTTGCATCCGGTGCATTATCTGTAGTAACTCTGCACAAATTTGAAGCCCAATCATACTATCACCTCTTTATCAAATTTCAAATAAAAAATTTATCCTGTTTCTCCTTCACAATTCACAGCTTTAATAAACTAGATAATTCGCTGTAGCGGCCATGATAGATAATTATGAGTGTCTTCTTTGGGATGCTGTCCAGACCATGCACACGACCAAACTAATCACATTTTCTTTCCAGCTCCTTTTGTTGGTTCATAGCGAGTCTCAATTGTGTGCTCTTTCCCTTCCATAATTTTGATCTAAAGGCTGTAACCAGGTGGATATACCCTGCAGTAGGGTTGTTTTTACGCATAAATGAGATGCATTTTTAGTAAGTGATTTCTTGCAAGGTTGAAGATGTAAGCCGTGAAAAACATCCTTGCTATTCATTCACCATCCAAGCTCCTCTCGCTGCTGCATAGTGAAAGCCTTCCTAAAGGACTACTAGGCAATTCGTTGTGTTGTTTCTTTGTTGTATCCTTCACTTCTGAATGATAAAGAATGAGATTCAACTCTAACGATGGAAGACAGCATGGCAACAATGGGATTAGATGGCAAAGTATTCCTTAGGGGAGTGCTTGATCCTCATTCACTTCATCAATCTTGTCTGTTATTTCCAATCACTGCGAAGTAAGTAAACATTGGGCACACTTTAATTCCATGGCCACTATCTTAAAGTAGATGTTCTTTAACCAGAAGTATGATTCTTTGTAGGGTTCACAACCACAATAATTATCATTTGAATTGATATTCCCTCCTTCAATGTTGTTTTTCCTAACTGGTAACATGATAACCATAATTGGATTTATGAGTTTCTAGCATGTGATTGTTCTTTTGACCCTTGCAGCTAATCCAGCTCCCACTCGAGCTTAGAGCTATTTGCTTTAAAATGCCACTGTGGTAAAATGGAAGTAGATAAAGGGCTTAAAAAATGTCTCAAACTCCAGTTTTCAATAAAATATTAAAGCGTCTCTCCGACAAAATAACCTATTTCAAACTAATGCTAGACACCTAACGAAGACAAAAAGCAAAGCAAGAACTAGGATAACTTTTTTAAATTCAATTAAAAGTCATTGAACTAAATCAACATGATAAGGGTAGTATACTAAACGAACATGCATCCACATGAAAAGCATCCTCCATACACCAATCAAGGTCACAATCAATGCACTTGATAAGCTCATATTTTTATTTAATACTATTGAGCAGTATGCATTCGGCATCACCTACAACGAATATGATGTAAATGAGAAACATATTTGTAGATGCAAACTATATATACATTCTTACATAGGGCCACCAGACTCAATGACAATAATTCAATTAAAGGTATCATGTCACTCAAAGGTTTCATATGTTTTGGCAAACGAGTCACATATTCTAAGCAGTGCAAAACTGAAATGCATAATAATCAACTCATAAAGTCAATAACTGAAAGCTTTAGGAGCTTCCACATAAGTTTTGACTTACAATAGGAGTTAAATTACATAAAATTTCTATATTCCCTAATTTTTTATAGGCAACAATACGATTTTCTATATTTTGCCTCACAAAATCCTTAAAAGTGATTTAGTAAAAAACAAAGAGATGGGTTCAACTTGGTTAAATTTCTACCATTTTTGTTCTTGTCAACCAAAATCAAAAGCAAAAAAAAAAAAAACAACCTACAATCACTACAATCCTAGGTTTGATTAGGTAAAAACAAGAAAAATCCCTATAACTGCTCTGTGAACACAAATCCACATGATAAATGATGAAAAAATGTGAAGATGTGATGCAAAAAAAAAAAAAATCTAACTTACATATAACTTATTAATGCCGGATGTTATTGATCAGATCGCCAGGAAGAATCGCGTGAAGACGGTGCGGCTGCTCGGGCGAGTGGGGCTGCTTGCGCGAGCGACGCTGCTCGAAAAAAGGGGCGACGGTGCGGCTTGCTCGCGGCGACGACGCTGTTATCGAAGGCGATGCTCTGCTCCAGTGAAAGCAAAACAGCGAAATAATGCTGATTTAGGGCATGCAACCGGTGCTTATGCGCTCCGTGTCGGACACGCGTGCTAGTTCTTTTTAAAAAACTTCTGGACACGCTCAAACGTGTCGACAGTTTCCCCGCCGTCGGCACGGTTCCGTTCCGGACACGCATTGCCTCTTAAAACGGAGTGTCTTTGTTCATAGTTGATAAACTTGCATTGCCTATACTCGTATCTATTAATATACATATTCATGAATAGTATGGTTAATGAATATAATTATTTTCCTGTATTCTCTCTTCAGCTCCTCTTGCTCCGTGTATCATCATTCTTGCCATCTAGTCAAGAACTCTATTATGGTATCAGAGATCCTCCGCTTAATAGCTCTCGTCAATCTCAATGGATGAACAGGATTTAGCGGCCTCTCCTGTCATGACCCAACCCGGCTAGCCCGATAATATCGCGGCGGGATCAGTCGGTCGTACGGAAGAGCATAATACATAACATACTTTCATTTAAAACTTTTGGTCAGAACATAAATATCATCTCAAAATACATGAAAAAGCTACTAAACAACATCAAACTCAAGTGTTTCAAACTGTTCAACACATACAATTGCTAAAACTTTTTAATCTATCAACATTACATAAACTCCACTTACTGATCATTACACAGATACAAACTCAACTCACAAACATCACATAATTAAATTCAAAGATTCAAACTTAAATCATAAAATGGAACCTTTCATCCAGAGGTCCCCTACGACGATACGTATAAGGTCGTCGAGCATCCATCACTTCTCTCTTGAAAAATATTTCCAAAAGTAGGATGAACCAACGCTCAGCAGGTAGTTCATATCTCAATTAATTTCATAAGATGCATAAATAAAATACTTTTACAATTGGAACTAATTTATTTCATATCATTTTGCAAGTCACAACTTTTAAACTTTTCAATTTTCTTACATTTTCCTTTCTTTAACATTTCATTCATTTCAATCTTTCCTTACACCTTTTTCATATGCAATGAAAATGCAAAAATGATTATGCTAAATGTATCACCCGTTCCGAAAGTGCCCTTATTCGTACTGATCAGATACGCAGTCAAATTTTGGCCATTTCCTTTACCATTGGTTCATAAGAACCATCCTTTACCTTGACTCATATTAGCCTCCTTTACCAATGCTCGAAAGAGCTCCTTTACCAATTTGCTACTTCCGGATCAACATGCAACATGAAATTGTTATTGCTTTTAAATCTTTGAATCATGCTAAATTTCCTTTCATATTTATTTCATTTATTCATATACCTTAATTGCTTTTCAAAAAATGCATGAAATGAAAGCATGATACTGTAGGGTATTCTTTAAATCATAAATATCAAAACATTTGACAGTAAATAAAATATTTTGACAGTAAAATAAATATATGAAATTGCATTCTAAGCATAAATAAAATTAAACACTTATAAAATTAAATGGGGTATGAACACCTTCTTCAAATGAAGTACGGCACGTCGTTTCGACCAAATTCTTTCACCTTAAACTTCGACGATCACTACCTAAGAAATTTACAAAAACGACGTCATATAATTTGAATAACCTAAATCCTAAGTTTCAATCTCTCATTTCCCCTTAACTATTTCTTAAAATACTTAATGATTTTTTAATTAAATAAATTTTAAATTTTCGGATTTAATAAATACTTAAATTTCAGAAATTCATAAATCTTCCATTTAACTAAAATATTGCTCTAAAAACATTCCTAAACACATATTTATAATTATAATATAAATTTTCGGATTAATTAAATTAGGAAAATTACAAAAATGAGTTTTCCACTAAAAATCAAAATTCTCGCTTTAAAATTATTCCCAAAATCCTTAGGAATCATTTTCGTAAAGAATTCTTATGAAATTAAGTTTCAGGTCAAAAACCCTAATTTACAAATCTCCAAAAATTCCTCAAAAAAAAAAAAAAAATCATTTCTATCGCTAAAATGCTTTTCTAAACATTACCTATCATTTCCTAAAAGAAATTTTGGAAGAAAAAACGTTTTTAGGAAAAACCCTAGAAATTTCATTCTAAAAAATCTAGAGATTTAAAAGGATTCGTTTGAAAATAATCATACCGGAGTATTTCTCTCGTCGTCCTCTTCGATTTGACCTAAATCTTTCGCCGGAAAATCGTTGTCGGAGCGGAGCCCGTCGAGCCCTAGCCGTCCGCCCCTATGAGTTCTGCTCGGTTCCGCCCCCCCTTCACGCGTGAAATGGGAATGAAAGTCTCGGTTCATGCTATCAAGGGAAATAAAAGTTTTGCAAATGACCTATATGCCCTTGCTTAAAATAGATTTAACCTTTATTTGATTAGGGGTAAAATAGTATTTATAAAACTTTAATAATTTATAATTCCTAAAATAGTCAAAATTAGGTATAAGTGTTATATACAAAAAACGATCAAAATTTTGCAAGGGATTTTCTAAAATTATTTCCGTTAAATTTCGTTAACATTGAAAATCTCACTTAAACCTCGTCGCGGCGCTTTGAAAAGCGTGCAACGCCCTAAAATAGTATTTTCGAGTTTTACATCTCCTCCGTCCACTATATCTCAAGACCCACCATAATCCTCTAATTCCATCTCTCTCCCAATCATGTCGCCAGCATCCCCCGTCTACACTTCCCACTCTTTTCATTCCCACCAACCGCATCAACTCAACCGAATCACCCATTACTCAACCCCAATGCAATCAAACTCAACACATGCATACCAAACTAAAATCAGGTATATCCAGGCCTAAGCAAATATTTGATCTATTGATTGTCTCATTCCCTGAATTCACACCAACCTCATACTCTCAAGCCGCAAAACACATATGTTGGAGATTTGCTATGTCTTCAGAATTCCTCGCTCTGCAAAAGCTAGGAACCCGGTCTCTCGTTCCACCACTAGCGAACGAACCCATCCTCGGCTGTAAATGGACATTCAAAACAAAACTACAATCCAATGGTCAAGTTGC
>NW_021428230.1:0-205 GCF_001605985.2 Dendrobium catenatum
AATCAAATACATTAGTCGAAAGATGGAAGATTTTTAGCTTCACCTACTATCATGCACTAAAATAGTGACATAATAAAGCAATAATTACAAAACTTACCCAATAATTCATTATAAAAAGTTGGAAAGCATAAAATGCCTATATAAGAGCTCTATGTTGCATGAACCACTTAATCCTAATCATACCAATGACTCTACTATCACTTGT
>NW_021428231.1:0-297 GCF_001605985.2 Dendrobium catenatum
TTGTGCTAAAGAATACAAAGATCTTCTTTTTCAAAGTATATGCAGGTGACCTCTCAAAAGATCGAGACACCTTCTCCAACAAACCAAGACTCAAAAGTCAAGAAAGAGACTTTTGAAACTACACACTCCTACAAAATTGAGCCGAAAAAGCTTGAAGTCTTTCAACAGCCTGAAGCTTAAGGTTCAAATAGGTGTAAAAGGTCGGATCCAATAAGCCCAAATATGGCCAGATCGTTGGCAGCTCCGTCTTCTCAACAAGCCATAAGAACGGTCGTAGTAGCGGAACCCCCACTTCGT
>NW_021428232.1:0-266 GCF_001605985.2 Dendrobium catenatum
AGTTTCATTCTGGTTGGTGGATTTGGAACTTTTATGCGTGTTGGGGATTCTAATTATCGCCTTACACGGAATGCATGATCTAAGGAGAAATTTGCTCTTGCAAGGATCTCAATTCAACAATGCTCATTTCTATCTACTTGGAAAGACTTGTCAATCGAGATCCTTGCAAGACAAAATTTCTCCTTAGATCATGCATTCCATGTAAGGGGGTAATTAGAATCCCCAACATGCATAAAAGTTCCAAATCCACCAACCAGAATGAAACT
>NW_021428233.1:0-233 GCF_001605985.2 Dendrobium catenatum
CCGAGGCGAGGCAGAAGCGATGGTGGAGTGGCGTGGGTGACGAAATCGAGTTGGAACGACTTCGGATCATGGCTTTGATCGTGAGATGAAGATGAATCGGAATTGCATGCCTGGTCAAGATCAGCATCCGTCTCATGTCGGCAGGAGGAGGGGACGAATATCGCGTGGGCAGAAGGGGGCTCCGTCTGAGCAGGCGGCAATGGAGGAGTGGAAGTGGCGGGATTGAGAGGACG
>NW_021428234.1:0-810 GCF_001605985.2 Dendrobium catenatum
AGCCACATCTTTTAGTACAATTTTTTTTTTAAAACAATGAAAAAATGGTGGCAGATCCAAACGAAGCCTAATTGTTTGACGGATTTTGGCTAGCTATAGATCATTTTCAACGGGGTATTTAACGGTAAATGACAATCCGCAGGAAACCCTAATTTTTGGTGAAAAACATAAAATCCACAATAAATTTGTATTTTTATGTTATGATTAAAAGAGAACAAAGCATTAACAAGGATTAAAAGTTGGTGGAATAAATAAATATAAGAAGTAGGTGTTTTAAACTTGAATAGCACAAAGCTAATTAAAATTACATCTATAATTTTATAGTAATAAAATCATATCTCCTCTATAAAAATCTAATATTTTCCTCCATCTTTGATGTCTCTTGTTTGAGCATAAAATAAGGCTTTATTTGGAACAGCTTTATTATTGCTTTCTAAAGCAGCCTTTTTGTGCAAAAATTTCTGATTCAATTAATTTTTATTTTAAAAATTACTTTAAAAAGTAGTTAAAAAACCGTCCAAAATGAAGCCTAAAGCTTGATTCGAGATAGCTTTTTTATTGCTTATTAAAATAGCTTCTTAAACTTCTTGTATTAGTTATAGTTGATAAAAATTTGAATCCAACCAGAATGATAGCTGATGTAATCTGCCCACCCATTGCTATAATAAGATATTTCTTGTTATAAGAAGACAAAAGTCGACTGATCTGATAACACTTAGCAGCCCTATTTACAACATGCATAAATTATGATTTTTAAGGGATAGAGTGTCATTATATTCACATTGATTTCTTATGAAAGCAAGAAAAATT
>NW_021428235.1:0-201 GCF_001605985.2 Dendrobium catenatum
CCTCAGCCTCCCTTGACCCGTTGATTGGTCAACACAGTCAAACCAAGAGCTCAAACCTCTCCAAAATCTCTTAATCAGCTTTTAGCCACTTTCCCTTGATTTAGGCGGCATTAGGCCGCCCCTTTAATGTCCTAAAGATCTCTAATAGGCTCCCTAATCAAGCTCAGCCCTTGGTTTAGCCTTAAGTGGTAGTGGTCCCCC
>NW_021428236.1:0-382 GCF_001605985.2 Dendrobium catenatum
TGGAGGAAGAAGATGACATAGCCTTGATGACCCGACAGTTCAAGAACTTTTTGAAAAGAAAATAACGGCATCTTCAGAACAACTGGAATAACGGTGAAAGCTCAAGAACTACTAAAGTTTCATCTGATATAATTTATTTTGAGTGCAAGAAACCAGGTCATCTCCAAGTTGACTGCCCCAAGTTAAAGAGTCAACTAGCTAAGGAAAAAGGAAAGGACAGCTAAGTACAAGAAGAGAAAGATGATGACAGAAAAGGCATTTTAAACTGACTCTGCGTCAGAATCATCAAAAGAAGAAGAAGAGGAGGAGGTAACAAATTTGTGTCTAATGGCTAATGATAATCTTGATTAATCGGATCAAGATGAGGTATGCCAACTTTCAT
>NW_021428237.1:0-590 GCF_001605985.2 Dendrobium catenatum
AATCCTGAATTGGCTTCGTCTTGTTCGTCCGATCTTCAATTCCTGAAACTTTAGAAGCAACAAGTAATCCAAGAGAAATAGTGCTTGTCAATCATCAAAACATAAGCCATGAAAATAGATTTGCAACAATCTCCCGCTTTTTGATGATGGCAAATATAAGTAGGAAAATATCCAAAAAAAGTCCATTAGAATCTCAAAGTTACAAACCCAACAACATTTCCTACCACACCCTACTCCCCCTTTTGTCATCACAAAAAGAGGGTCCAGAAACAAAAGAAAAACAAACAAAGACTAAAAATCAAACTACAAAAAAAATAGGAAACAAATAACAGAAAGCACAAACTAAAAGAATGAGGGATCCTGATCATCTGATGGAGGTGGTGGAGGTGGCTACTGAAAGTAGCTGGCAAGCATGGTAAACTGAGCATTGATCCAGGCGATGTCCTGGTCATGCTGCTGCTGCTGGTGAGTAAGAAAACTGTCAAATCGGGCTAAATCCTCAGTGCAGTGCTGCTCGTATCGGGCAATGTCCTCAGTGTTGCTGCTCCTGTGTAGCAACGTAGGCGTCAAAGCGGGTCTCCCATCTATCA
>NW_021428238.1:0-362 GCF_001605985.2 Dendrobium catenatum
CATTACCGGGTATGAGAGATATGCAGGATTAATTATCAGGGAAAGGGTGATGCCGCTCTCCTTGTAGCGATGATAGGCAGCCTGATCTTCTGCCTCCCTGAATCGAGGGTCCAGAGTCGCCCTTGAAGAACTCCCAGATGCCTGACGAACGCATTTCCCACTAGCCATTTGAGAGAGGTAGCAAGGAAACACACAAGAGCAGAAGGAGGGTGAGAAAACATGGCTGGAATTGGCCTGAATTTAAAGAAACGGCCCTATCGTCCTGGCCGATCGTCTCATCATCCAGGCCGATAGGGTACAATAATTGCGTACAGGCCGATTGGTCAAAAAGATGGTCCGATCATCTGGGCCGATCAGATATC
>NW_021428239.1:0-225 GCF_001605985.2 Dendrobium catenatum
TTAAATATATGTTCGTTCAATTACCTATCGATGATATGTTTTGACTTTTCGAACAATCTGTGATAATTTTGCTCAGTAAATTTCTCCTGAGGTCATGGACATATTGAAACGTTTAAAGATCATACAATTTTTGCAATTTCTTGAATTTGAGCAAAATATCCCTCTTATTATGAGCTGATCTCAAGATAGAACATTTCAAAGCAATGCTTTATTCTAAAAGGTCAG
>NW_021428240.1:0-327 GCF_001605985.2 Dendrobium catenatum
TGCATACGTGAGCGGGATGCTTGGGATCAATGAAGCCAGGGGGTTGTTTCATGTATACATCCTCTTGGAGGTCTCCATGAAGAAAGGCATTGTTGATGTCCAGCTGATGGATGGGCCAGCCACGATGAAGAGAGATGATGAGCAGCACCCGAATAGTGGGCATCTTGGCCACGAGGCTGAAGGTCTGCTGATAGTTGATCCCTTTCTGTTGGGTGAAACCTTGAGCAACCAGTCTGGCTTTATAGCGGGCGAGGCTGCCATCGGGATTGTGCTTTGTCTTGTAAGTCCACCGGCAGCCAAGTATAGGTGTGTTCGATGGTGGAGAGG
>NW_021428241.1:0-336 GCF_001605985.2 Dendrobium catenatum
GCATCTACGTACAGAAAGGTACATGAAGAAAAAGCAGTGCTTACAAGATAAATTCCTGAAAGAATGAGATGAGATCATGCAAAAGTATGAAGACCTGATAAATGAATTTGATGCTCCGTCTTCTCCTCCTCGGAAGACAACAACAACCAACTCATCAGGAGCTGAGTTCTTCAAGATGGGGAGAATCTGATGTAGACAAAGGGGGGGTCACCTCATGTCCAAAATAATATGAATTTTGGCTTCCCTTGAGTCTACTAGCACAATCATAATTGAGCTGAAATTTTAGCTCATTTATAAGCTGGTCTTTAGTTCATTTATTGAACTAAGGGTTAGCTC
>NW_021428242.1:0-268 GCF_001605985.2 Dendrobium catenatum
AATAATGGCTAAATCATTCTGGACGAAGAAACAACATCTCCGCCCAAATCCACTTCAAATGGATAGCTTCTAGACCAAAATACCACCAAGGACCTCCATCCGCCATACCAGGCCGATGGAGAACCACTGAACGCCTTCGTTCATTAAAAATTGCCAAGAA
Organism: Dendrobium catenatum; assembly: GCF_001605985.2. Classification (NCBI taxonomy): domain Eukaryota; kingdom Viridiplantae; phylum Streptophyta; class Magnoliopsida; order Asparagales; family Orchidaceae; genus Dendrobium; species Dendrobium catenatum. The sequence goes on from NW_021428242.1 coordinate 161, forward strand.
CGCTAAAATAGCTCTTCTCTCTTCACCGCTTCTCCTGTTCATCATTCTGTCAAAATCGACAGAGAAACACCAGAAAGGATCTCTGTCGGCCATCCCTGGCCAACGGAG
>NW_021428243.1:0-239 GCF_001605985.2 Dendrobium catenatum
AGCGGTGGTTGCGGGTAGTGGGTGGTGGCGGGGGTGGTGGGCAGTGCTAAAGCGAGTTTGCATGGGGTGTAAATGGTTCACGCTCAAAACTGGGCGAGTTTGGTTTACTTCAAAAATAAACTAAAATAGTTTTCACTACATTGCATTATAATATTGAAACCCACATTCAAAAGGAGAGGACTGGTTTTTTTTTCTTTAGTCACTCCAAGAGTTTCCTAAGAAATGAGCATATACGTGAA
>NW_021428244.1:0-237 GCF_001605985.2 Dendrobium catenatum
AGCTGAAGCTGTGCTGCCACTTGAAGTTGAACTGCCATCACTTCGAGTAGCTATTCAGTATGATCTCACAGAAGAACAAAATGCTCGCCTACGAATGGAAGAGCTTGATGCGTTGGATGAAGTCCGATTCCAGGCTCAACAAAATTTAGAAATTTATCGAGCAAGGATGGTAAAATCTTTTGACCGTATGGTACGACCTTGAGCATTTCAAGAAGGAGAATTGGTCCTGGTGCTGAG
>NW_021428245.1:0-278 GCF_001605985.2 Dendrobium catenatum
CTTCCTTTGATGCTAAGATTATTACAATTAATGAATCAAAAGATTTAAATACTTATTCAATTAATAACTTACTTGGATCACTCATTTATTACGAGCAAGGGGTGAATTAAAGAAAGCTTGATGTAGGTGAGAAAAAGAAAGAGAAAATTATCGAGCTAAAGGCAAACGATACGGACACTAATTCTTCTGAGTCTAAAAGTGATGATGTTGCCTTAATCACGAGGCAATTCTCAAGCTTTCAAAGAAAGAAGCATAAGAACCATCATAAGTGGAATAAA
>NW_021428246.1:0-205 GCF_001605985.2 Dendrobium catenatum
TTAACAAATCTGTAGAGATCTATACTTGTAAAGGTGTAATTCTAATTCATTGGGGTAATATTTAAATTGCTTTCTAGAATTATAATCATTTGCCTTTTTTTATCAAATTTAGAATTTAGAACACCACATATAACCTTTGTCGTCAATGGAGATCCTGAAAATTTTATGTTTTTTTATTATCTCTCCAGCATCTATAAGTTCAACT
>NW_021428247.1:0-1234 GCF_001605985.2 Dendrobium catenatum
TATTTGGAACCCCCAGTCAAGCAGCAAATCCTTCACCCAAAATCCCATGACCAAAGCAGCCTTTTAATCTCGTCATTTGTAATTCCTCAGCCACAAAATTTGTCCTTAGTACATGGTTGTACTATTTGTTGCTTTTTCCATATTTCACCACAGCAGATCCAATTACTTCTATTTCAATCCTGTAGCTTTCCATTCCCTGAAATATCAACCCAAGTGGCTTCTCAAAGGCCCACTTCCCCTTCTTCCAACTTTAGTACTTTTTTAGCTCTAATTTACTATCAGAGAGCCCACCAGAAATTTGTAAAGCTTAAAAGCCCACCTAGGCATTCAATCAACTTCATTTTAAAGCCACTACTACAACCCATTAAGCATTAAGCCTCACACTACATTTGCAAACTTAAAACAGTCCAAAAGCCCATTACAAGTCCTCAAAAATCAAATCAGAACCTCACTTAGCCTATTACAAAATCCTCCAACAGCAATTTTTTTTTTATTTTCATTATTTCATTATAATGGTCTACTAACCTTTGCATTAGTTAGTGGTATTTATGTTTGTAAAAAAAAAAAGAGAAGTGATGTGAGGATTTTTAAAAAAAAAAAGAAGAGAGAGGATGTTAAAAAAATGGGAGTTTCAAAAAAAAAAAAAGGAGAAAAAATAGAAGAAAGCAGAAAAGCAAAAAAAAAGGAAAAAGAAGAAGAAAAAAAAAAGAGGTTTCAAAAAGAAAAAAAAAAGAAAATGCAAAAAAAAAAAGAGATTAAAAAAAAAGGTTCTTTTCTCGATGCTTGCAACGGGCCGGCAAACCCCCAAGGCCCTCACGTAGCGTTGAGGGTGGGGAACCGGTGCGATGCTTGCGACGATTTAAGGATCCCTCTTCAATGCTAGCAATGAGACGGCAAACCCCCGAGGCGCTCATATAGCATTGTAGGGCGGGAAACCGGTGCAACGCTTGCGGCGAAGGGGATAATTTTTTTTTTTTTTTTATATAAGTACCCCCAAACACCCATGTGGTGCAGAGGGGGGAAATCTATGCTTATTTCTAACATGCTTTTCTTCATATAATAAAAATAATAATAAAAAAACCCTTAAACGCTCACGTAACGGGCGGGGATAAAAAATACAAATGCGACCGCGGTGTCATTTTGACATCTACCAGAAGCGCTCACGTAGCGTCGAGGGGAAGGTTGCCTCTTGGTTTTTCCTCTAAACTGGGGAGACGCCGAGAGGCTACTGAAA
>NW_021428248.1:0-212 GCF_001605985.2 Dendrobium catenatum
GTGTTGTTAAGTATCCACATATTCTGAAACTTGAATTGAGAAGGAGTATTAATATGTCTACTGTTAATGTTAAGAAGTAAAGGAGAATGATCCGACAAGGTTCTACTAAGATGCAGCACATTAGTAGAACAAAAGGCATTAATCCATGAATCATTAAAAAACACACGATCAAGCTTCTGGCATAAGTGACCCCTGTTCCAAGTGAAATTATT
>NW_021428249.1:0-1015 GCF_001605985.2 Dendrobium catenatum
TATATATATCATCATCATCATCATCATCATCATCATTACTATCATCATCATCAATTTATCTTGAATAAGCAAGAATCTTGAGGTAAAATCAAGTGGGAAACTTTCAAAATTAAATATGGGATAATTTCCAATTTTAGCAAACTTATATTCAAACTAAACATCTCGAAAAGACGAACCCAAGGACACCAAAATTTTTCTCAATCCAAGCCCAAATGATATAAAATTGAAGACCCGAAACTCATTTGGAAGGTTCAAACGATAAATTGGATGAACAAATGATTTCCAAAACAATACATGGTTAAAGTCGCATCGAGCGACTGGACGAGACAAATTGCTCAAGATCGTTGAATTCTAACATCATTAAGGCACTCAAATACTAGATAAACAATCCATGATCAAAGAGTTGATATTGGCCATCTATTCAAAATACTCTCAATATGCTCTTGATCTCTATTCTATATTTACTGGCAATGACACTTAGAAAATTATAAATAGACCCCTCATTCCTCATGGAATGAGGAATGACGGAGGAAGTAAGGATGAGAATGAAGAAAGAGAGAGAATTTTTTTACCACCGGACTACTCCTCGACCACCGGTTCGTCGGACTGTTGTCGTCGGGCTTTAGCTCGGCCACCGCTTGATACCGAACTCCAGCCCATCCATAGACTGACGCTGGAATTTGTCTCAGCCATCGATTGATGTAGTACTTCTGTCCGACCACCAATTAACGTCAGACGTCTGCTTGACCACCTTCTAACGTCGAACTTCTACTCGGCCACTGACTAACGTCGGGCTTATGCTCGACCATTGACTGATGCTTGAGTTCTGCCTAACCACCTATTATCGTCGGACTTCCCACCGATAGTTATCACTAGACTATGGTCTTTCTAACCACTGTCGTCCACCCACTACGGACCTTCCGATATTCGTCACTAGACTACGATCTTTCTAACCACCGTCTCCCATGGACTACGGTCCTTCCAAACTCCATTATTTATATAATTTTAAATAATT
>NW_021428250.1:0-379 GCF_001605985.2 Dendrobium catenatum
GTTTGGATCCGCATCTTGAGATCGAGCTTCCATTGGCACTGGAAGTCGCGGCAGGCCTTGAGGGCGTATGTAAAAAATTGACTCATGTCAGCCGGTGAAATCATTGAGATCGAGCTTCCATTGGCGCTGGAAGTCGCGGCAGACCTTGAGGGCGGAGGCGACTTCATCGTCGGAGCGGACGAAAAGCCATGCGTTCATGCCGCGTGCGCAGGAACGGATTGATTCCCAGGACGTGTCCTCGATCGATTTTCCAAGCATGGTATTTTTGGCTACGACGAGCTTTGCCGATTTCGGCAACGCTCCACGAAGGCACTGGATCTGGCTGACCATAAGGCTGTGACACCAGAGTCCAGCGACCATTTGGCAGCCCTCGAGCTCA
>NW_021428251.1:0-252 GCF_001605985.2 Dendrobium catenatum
GTGGGAAAATAATTAATAGAAGGAAGAAGAAGGAGATTGCAGACTTTATGGGCTTTAAAGCATTGGATGAAATGGAGTACTTGGGGGTTAAAATTGCACTTAGAAGACTGAAGAAGACTGATTACCAACCTCTCTTGGACAGATCTATGAAAAAATTGAACTATTGGAGCAACAAATATATTTCTCTGGCAGGTAGGATGGTGTTGGTGAATTTGGTTTATGTCAACTTACCGGTTTTCATTAGCACACACT
>NW_021428252.1:0-250 GCF_001605985.2 Dendrobium catenatum
CAACCTGAACAATTCATAGAATAGGTAGAAAAAATGGATCAGTTTTTTGAGTGGAAAGAAATTCCGGATAATCGAAAAGTAAAATTTGCAAGTTTGAAACTAACGGGACATGCATTACCTTGGTGGAAAAACTTACAAAACAACAGATTAAGGAGAGGCAAAGAAAAAGTCCAAAATTGGGAAAGAATGAAGGAGAAAATGAAAGAAAAATTATTGCCAACTGATCATGCTCGAACAATATTCCAAGATC
>NW_021428253.1:0-1039 GCF_001605985.2 Dendrobium catenatum
CATACCCACCTTTCACCAATCTCAGGTGGGTTAATATAATTGCATTTGTTTATAGGGACGGATCTTTCATTATTGGTCTCCAGTATCGCCTTCTTCAATAACCAAGCATTGTTGCTAGTGTTGGATATTCCAATAGTGCATGTAGGAGGGACATGTATGCATTCTGCAATCATCTATCTTCCTTCCAAGTATAGTGCATTTGACTTCACAGTGACTTGTATGTGCTTTAAATATGTTGTAATCAACTTTCGCATGCATCAGGGTTTTCATTTCCCACTTGCAACTTATTGTTGTCTTGGACAACCGTTCATTTGGACTTTGATTTGTTCATTCATCCAAAGTCCAGTCCTACGCATTACATCGGACCCGAATTCAAGGTTCAATTCATGCTTGAGTCTCGTATGTTGTTATGGGTTCAGCTCTTTGCATCCCATTTAATCTCAAGCTCCTTGAATCCCCTTTTGTGCTTGAAAATTCAGGTTATTTATCGTTCATGTCGAGTTTGAACCCAACTTGAGCTTAATATACAAGTTCACTTGCAAGTTGACTAGCTCTGATAGCAAGATTTTCATCATTTGATTCAAGTTTAAGACTTCTATAAATCTGTTCATTGGCTTATTTTGTATAAGTATAAATGCTTGCTCAAGCTCAGATCCAGTCTAAATCGAAGTCTTTGTTTGATGTTCTAGTCTTGTTCAAGTCCCCTGCAGTCCTTTGAGTTTAATTGCATGCTTATTTTTTTCTTTAAAGTTTTATGGAATCTTTACAGGTTCACTTTTATGTTCAAATTGATTTGGATTTGACTTCAATTTGATCTTATTTTATTTGAATTTGATCTTTAGAAATCATTTAAATTTTTATTCTAATTTAGGTCCAAAGGTCCTTATTCACTGGAGCCCAGGCTCTTGTTCTTTTCAGTTCAAAACAGGTCCGAGCGTAGTAATATTTCATCCGAAATTTCGGCAACCTCCTGGCGTCTCCCTCATTTAGGGGAAAACTACGGAAAAATGGGCATTTCCCACCACGCGCAATAAAGGCG
>NW_021428254.1:0-232 GCF_001605985.2 Dendrobium catenatum
AACTTATGATTTTGAAACAAAGCTCTGATACCACTTGTTGAAACTAGATCTCTATGAATTAGGTTGTTAAACCTAAGCTTATGTCCCAGCGGCTTACTAAGAGGGGGGGGTGAATTGGTAATTAAAAATTAATTCCTCTTTTTAATTTTTTAAATCAAAAAATAAACTTTAATGAGTTTTGTAAAAAATATTTTTCAACCACAGTTTTAAAATTAAAAAAACAAAAATTAAA
>NW_021428255.1:0-276 GCF_001605985.2 Dendrobium catenatum
AAATGATGCTAGTTGCATCGACAAAACTTTAAATTCTTTATAAATTCTTGAATTTATTTGATCCAATTTATTATTTAAAAATAATAATGTTGAATAGAAGCCATCATTTCGTAAATAAACAGAAAAATGAAAGATTAATGGATTGATTACAACATGACCATTAAATATATTTCATTTGCTAAGGATTCACGATACTACTCCGTGATACATGCAACTGTTTGCTGAATGATCGATCAGAGAAGTTCTCTCTTATTTACAAGTTTCAATTTTTACTAA
>NW_021428256.1:0-229 GCF_001605985.2 Dendrobium catenatum
ACCTAATGCACATGAACTCCACCATCAAAAAGATATTGTTTTGTGGATACTCCTTCCAAGGTTACATGTATGCTCCATCTATAATGGAAGGTTTAATTTGTGGTTTAAAAATTAGCGATCAAGAAAGTGTTGTTCCTTGTGAATTTTTTTTAAAATCATAAGTAATATTAATAGTGATCATTTATAAGTTTTTGATAAAACTAACAATTGCTAGCTAAAAGTACAAGCA
>NW_021428257.1:0-874 GCF_001605985.2 Dendrobium catenatum
AAATTTCCTTCTTGAAGATATGAGATCTTCAAGAAACAGACCGCCCCAGTCCACCTGTGCGGAAGTCTTCATCTGAGCCTGCCAAGCCCCACGGACAAAGCCTTCTGTCCGACCAGCCTTGCACGAACAGAATGCAAGCAGTATCTTCCTCCTGATTTCATCCAAGCCACACAGATCGTTCTTCTGCCTCCGCCGACTGCTTCAAAAATCAGCGGTCGAAACCACACCGCCGAGTCCAACCCAAAGCTTGGTCGTGTCTGTCTCCACCTACCGTCCTTGCGTTCCTTCGCCGAGCCGAAGTCTCCTCCGATCTTCTCTGATTTCCCAGCCGGCTTGTCACCGGCTTGACCAGCCGCCTGAAGCCTTCTCTTTTCTTCCGAGCTAGCCTCAAGCCAGCAAACGCCGAACAAGCCTTCTTTTCTTGCATGCAGACCAGCGGTACCAGCCTTGCCACCGATCCAGATTTAACAAAACAAGCACGTTCTGACATCGGGATCAAGATTCCGGTGAGGAATTCTTGAGCCAAAATGCTTACTCCGGCTTCTTCTTTGGTCAAACGAAGCTGTCAAATCCATGCCAAAATCCAGGAACCACGCCCAAGTCTGGCTCCGTTCTTCCTGCACGGCTGCTTGCACTTGCCCTTCTGTACAGAGTTTCTCACGGGAGAAATCCCGCACAACACACGCGAGCCAGACTCCGGCCAGCTGGTCCGGAATCTTGATTTCGCACGTCCTCGAACCAGCAGCCCACGCAAAATCTCCGATTCTTGCTCGTCCGCCTCCGAGCCGAACGAGTCCGGCTCTCAGACGCACGTAAAGCTCGCCGACCGCCTCCTTCGTTTCTTTAGACAAGAAACCTTCTCTCCTCCACCTCG
>NW_021428258.1:0-282 GCF_001605985.2 Dendrobium catenatum
AAAAAATAATTATAATTTGATAAGCTAATGGGTTACTATCCTTCAATCAAATTCGGATTATGACACTAATTTTGTAAATATTATTATATTAGAATGATTGTGGAGACTTTGTTGTTTTGATGTGATTCGCATTTTTCATACTAGTGCACATTTAGAGGCATATGTAACAAAAATATATTGTATTCTTAATAATAGGTATATATTATTCATATTAGAGAAATAAAAGATGATATAGTAGATCATTAAAATTCATTTTTTTGATCCCAATGGTGATATGTGCCA
>NW_021428259.1:0-232 GCF_001605985.2 Dendrobium catenatum
CTTTTGTCCCAACTACAATGATAAGGTATACATTATTTATAGCCAAACTTTACATTAATTTAATATTCAACATTCTTTCAAAATTCATATCATATCAGTCTTCGTTATCATTCATGACATATCTTGTGTAAGGCTAATATACATAAGTTTTCAAGAAAGATCACCTTAGAAAACCTTCCAATGACCTTACAAAATATTGACTTGGAATTATATCATAACAAAGATATAAACA
>NW_021428260.1:0-212 GCF_001605985.2 Dendrobium catenatum
TAAATCTCGAGACCTCTCTAGTTAGCAACTTAAGTAGATCAGTTCAGATTTTCAAATCATTATCTAGAAAGATCACATAGATGATCAATCTAAATGAAATTATAATGGTGCTGATTGTGCATTATTGGGTTTCATATATCTAACCTAATTGAGATGCATAAACAAACTATTATCAAAATATCTTCAACTCTCTTTTTGGATATCTTCCAATT
>NW_021428261.1:0-295 GCF_001605985.2 Dendrobium catenatum
ATTTATTTAACATTTAATTAAGCACTAAGTTATCATTAAGGTCATTTAAGATGCAATTTATCTTATAAGGATTCTATTTTTAAGGATTTTATTTTATAAGGATTCTATTTTTATTTGATTATATATTCAATATATAATTCAATGCAATTTATCTTATATTTTATGTTTTTATTTATTTTATTATGAACTTCATACTTTTTAATCCCAAAATAGGGTTTGAAATAAGGGTTTATTAATTAAGTGACTTAATGAACCCTAATTACCACCAAATTAAATCCTAAGTTTTGGAATTTTA
>NW_021428262.1:0-236 GCF_001605985.2 Dendrobium catenatum
TTATTCTTAAATTTATTAGTAATTATTAATTTTTTTAATTACTTATTTTTTTATTTTCATAATAAAGTTAATGACTAATTTTAATATAAGTTTTTAATTTTGATTAATTATATGGTTTAGACATAAAAAACTGACAATTAAAATGTATTTTTCTTTGTAGCAATTTGGTTGGGAGTTTGAAAGATTTCCAACCAACTGGAGTTCGAATCTCATGGGATGCAGGAGCGAGGGCAGAG
>NW_021428263.1:0-276 GCF_001605985.2 Dendrobium catenatum
ACCATATTTGGACTTTACACTATATACATTTTATTTAAAAAAAAAATCATATGCATTTACTTTACACTCTTCCAAATAACTCTAAAGTATTTCTTTTACACTACATTTATAGAGATCTAGGAGGGTCTTCTATTTGGGCTAATCCGTACATGATTTGATCAGCTACTTTTGGGTTATCTTATGGTTTGGTTAACTGCACTGGGCTAGCAAGGCCTTAGGTATTATATGAAACATTTATCTTGCTGCATTGTAAGAGTTTGCTACTAAACTTGGGTA
>NW_021428264.1:0-242 GCF_001605985.2 Dendrobium catenatum
TCTCCTCCAAAGATTTCTAATGTTTCATTAGAGAAATATGGACTTTCTCTAAAGTTAGCAATAAAATCTGAAATTCCTTTTTTTTTTTTTTTTCAGATTTTCTGTGGGAAGATCCAGATTTATTTCAGTTTTGCAAGGAACAATTTTAGATTTCGGAGAGGAGGTCCTCTCCGTAGCAAAGCTGGCATTTTCGTCCTGCATCAACGTGGGTCAGATTATCCTCGGTCGCCCGTGGTTATTTG
>NW_021428265.1:0-368 GCF_001605985.2 Dendrobium catenatum
GGCCAGGACGATAAGCTCAAAACAGAAAGAAGTAGCCTCCATAGTCAATTAAGGTATACTATAATTTTAAATTATCGGCCAGGACGATCCACGTATTAGCTTGGATGAAATTACCAAATTATGCCTTAATTGATCAGGAAAGGGAGTAATTAAGGATGATTGATATGATCATATCGTCTTGGACGATCGCAGGATCGGCCAGGATGATCCAGTCAAAAATCTTAAGTTACTTCAGAACGATAAATTTTGGCCAGCTCGTATCCAGGGCTATTGTCAGGACGATTTTCCTCTGATTTGAACTGATCGGTCAGGACGATCATGAGATCGGCCTGGATGATCAAGCCAATTTTTAATCATCCAGTTTTGCA
>NW_021428266.1:0-2150 GCF_001605985.2 Dendrobium catenatum
TGATACAAAATTTCTTCCATTAATTAATGAAAAAAAAGAAAAAATACTGCTGTTTTGCTTATAGGTCTTATGCGTTATTTATGGAATTTTATAGTAGTTTCTTCTTGAAAATTTTATGACAAAAGATCAGTTAGTAACATCCATTGAAGATTTGTAGATCTAAAGTTGCTGGTGAGGATCGCAGGAGATGCAGTTGTCTGGCATTGTTTCTTAGCCACATAGCTAATAATTCTTGGAGGGAAATTAGATTAGAGATGCAAAAGGCTGAAGCCTTTTAGAAACAAGCTCTTCAAGGACTCCTCGTTAGCTAGATTCCAATATTAACGAGTGAAGTTTCTCAAACTTCTCAAGAGAATAGCACCATTTTGATAAGCAAGCGTTCAGTAATAGGAAGACGTGGGGGAGGAGGAAGAACAACCTCCAAAGTAAGCTTATATATCCGAATTGAAGAAGAACCGCTTGGATCCTAGAAATGATGCTGGCGGAGGCGGCGACACGGTGACGGACAAGGAAAACGTGAGCTGCCAGAACTTGTAGCCCACGCATAACCCAAGAACTCCTTGGGAGGGTAACACCATCTGAAATCCATCAGGATACAGAACGCCAAAGACTAAGTAAAAACTACTCAAATATTATTCATCTCAAAATTTGTCAATTACAAGAGTTGGCTATATATGTATTTATAGTCAAAGGAAACAACATAAACGGCTACACTTAAGAGAAAGAATGCGCTATTCCTATATAGCCATACTACACCCCTATGAAATTTAATTAGCATGAAGTTAACATATTTTAAACAGCTCAGTTCTGACGTCAAAAAAACTTGCATCTGAAGAAATATTATATACAAGCAACACCATCTTTATGAAGTAACTAAGATGTTAGAGGGAGATGAACTAATGGAGAAACATTAATGTTTCTCATAAAGCAATTGAAGGAATTGATACTTCCAGTAAAGAAAGAAGAGCCTCTGTGCAAATACTTATTGATAAATCTCAACGTAAAGTAATCCTTAACCATCTCAAGTCCCAACTGCACTAACATTACAATGTTGATTCAAGGGAAGAGAGACCTCAGTGTAGTCTTTGGATCGGCTATAACTGAATTTGTTTGTTTATTTGTAATCGCAAGATATTGATAATAAGCAGTCCCGTTGTTGATATTGTAATTAATTAAAATATTGATTTGGCAAAGGAATCTGTGTATTATTCTGCATTAATATCTTATTAGATCAACGAGAAGCTGTGGGATGAAGTTTGTTATAGGCAGATATGTTGTATTTTACATCCTCATCTTAATCCTAATCCAGCTGTGAAACCCCTTTCAAATATTTGGGGTGGTAACCCCACTAGTGGTTTGGAAGAAAGTATGATTGGTACTGGTTGTGATTTGGTTAAGCAAAATGATGTGGAGGTTGGTGCTGTTGGAAATAAGCTGTTATCTTTTCCTTTGAATGTTGGTGACATCGAGCCCCCGTCTGAGCACATTGTCTTGGCTCCTGTGGTGCCTGTGGAGGTTGTTCATGTTCTCGTTTCTAAGAATTTTGGTGATCCTGATTTAAAATCTATTATAATCTATGTGTTATCCTTGTTGTGAATATGGCTAATATCAATAGAGAGGCTTGTGAGGTCGTCTCACATGCTGCTGGTGAGATGATTTTGGAAAATAAAGTGCTTGGTTTGTCTCATGACAATTTGGATGATAGGAATAAGAATTTGTGTAATAGTAACAAGATGACTTTAAATGTTTCTGCTAGTGGTTTTATTGTGGCTTCTTCTAATGTTTTGAGCTCTCCTATCACCCCTTTAGTCTTGTATAGGGAGGAGCGTGCTTCTATGGCTAATATGATTGTGTGTGCTGAAATCATGTATGAATCTAGTAAGGTGTGCAGGATCTCAACTTATAGATGTTTGTGCCGTTAACAAGGTTATTTTGAATGAGTTATCTACTTCATATGTTTCTCCATTGGCTTCATTAGGGCCAGCCTCATCTCCTTTCATTGATGATTCAAATGGAAATGTGCCTTAAATTGATGTTCCCATTTCAGTGATGTCTAATGCGGATTTGAGAGCTCAATTGGCTTTGTCATTCAATAACTCTAGAATGGATCTATTAGATTAGTTGGATGAGTCCCTTTTCCCGACTTATGG
>NW_021428267.1:0-321 GCF_001605985.2 Dendrobium catenatum
TTTGCTAGAAGATCTAAATATTTTATTATAGCCGTTTGATCAAAATCTATATTTCAATGATCGGATTAATTCACCAGTTCTCTAGTTCCAATCTAGTACAAACTTTATCCATGGTAACATCTTCTGACTTTTTTCTTCCTTTTTAAGGTGAGGTAAATATAGTTGATTTTTATTTAAAAGTATTAATTGTGAATTTGATATATATTAGATTTCATATTAAATTCTAATAATAATTTGCAAATTATTTACTAAGTAAGTCAGGGGGCATCCACAATAAATTACTTTTAACATGCATTTTTCATTAGGGTTATTAAAATTTTG
>NW_021428268.1:0-258 GCF_001605985.2 Dendrobium catenatum
ATATTTCTCTGCTTACCTAAATATCTCTAAATGGTTAAAGGCTATTATAAAATTAAAAAACTTAAAAAATTACAAATTTCTAAGATTCTTCAAAATTCTAAAAAAAAAAACCTCAAAAAATTAATCATTATTACCTAATTTTGCTTTGTTACAAGCTGTTAAAAAATGCTTATTTCATAATTATTATCATCTTTAAATAAAATACACTTATAAATAACTGGAAATAAAATTTATTTATATTATTATAATATCGAGCAA
>NW_021428269.1:0-1016 GCF_001605985.2 Dendrobium catenatum
CCAAAATCAACTCTGGCTCTTCCTTGTACGCCAGATTCTCCTGAATCTTAACCTCATCAGCATACAACTTCTTCCCAGAATCTGATACCCACTTCCTCAAAGTGGATACGTGAAACACGTTATACACGTTAGGCATCAAATCAGAAAGCAACAGTCGGTAAGCAGATTTTCCAATCCTTTCCTAGATTTCAAAAGGTCCAACATATCTTTGACATACACAAAGTCACCAACTTGAAACTCAACAAATCTATGCTTCTGATTATAATACTTCTGCTGTCAATCTTGAGCAGCTTTCAATCTTTCTTTTATTAAGCTGATCTTCTTAACATTTTCTTCCAAGAAAGTGGCACCCAGTTCCTGTCTATCTCCGACCTCAGTCAGAGTCAAAGGAGTACGGCACCTCCTGCTACACAGAGCCTCGTACGTTGCCATGCCAATACTGGACTGAAAACTGTTATTATAAGCAAACTCAATCAAAGGGATATGATCTTCCCAGCCTCCGCCAAAGTCCAAAACACAAAGCCTCAACAGATCTTCCAATATCTGAATAGTCCTCTCAAACTGTCCGTCAGTCTGCAGATGAAAGGTTGTACTGAAATGCAGTTTCGTACCCAAGCCTTGCTGAATGCCCTTCCAAAGTCTGGAAGTAAATCGTCCGTCTCGGTCAGAAACTATCACTCGAGGCACACCGTGCAATCTGACTATTTCCTTCACATATATCTATGCCAAACGATCCACCGGATCGGTCTGCCTGATCGGAAGAAAATGGGCAGACTTCGTCAATCGATCTACAACCACCCAAATGGCATCGTGCCCTTGTCTAGATCGAGGAAAACCCATCGTAAAGTCCATTGTTACCTCCTCCCACTTCCACTCAAGGATAGGCAACGACTGCAACAGTCCACTTGGTCGCTGATGCTCTGCCTTCACCAACTAACAGGCCTCGCATCTCGACACAAACTCTGCCACATCCTTCTTTATTCCAGACCACCAGAACAAAAGCTTCATGTCAGCAT
>NW_021428270.1:0-222 GCF_001605985.2 Dendrobium catenatum
CAAATAACACAATAACTAATTTTACTAAACTATTATATCTGGAATAAACTGACATAAGTTTTTAACTATTACAAATCACAAACTTAGATATGTACTACTATAATTTATTCATAGGTACACAATTAATATATAATTTCAATACAATTGTAATACACAATTATCTCCATAATACATAATTTAAAATATTTTATTAGTCTATATATATATTAAAAAAATTTACAA
>NW_021428271.1:0-1149 GCF_001605985.2 Dendrobium catenatum
GTTAATTCTTGAGCTAGAAGAATATTCTCCATAATAGACTTACCTTTCACTAAACACATTTGAAAAGGCGAAATAATTTTAGGTAAAATCGAAGACAGATGATTCACAATAATTTTAGAGAGCAATTTGTTAAAAAAAGTACAAAGACTAATAGGACAAAAATTATTCCATGTTTGAATAGAGTTAGTTTTAGGAATGAGCACAAGCGAAGTAGAAGTAAAAATTTTGGAATAAGGTTACCAGCAAAAAAGTCCAAAGTAGCCAAATTTTCTAAAAAAAAAGAGTCGTAAAACCATTCAGACTCGCCAAAGAATCACTATTTATCCCAAACAGAGTCTCTTTAATTTCCTCCAAAGAGGGAGGATTAGAAAGGAGCTCGTTATCATTACTAGAGATAAGGTTAGGGATAAAGGAGTGGTCCGTAGCCTGGATAGGAGTAAATGTTTTGTTGAAATGATTCTTAAAGTAAGGCTTAGCTAAATTAGCGATCTCAACATTGTTAGTAGAATAAGAACCATCCTCTCTTTGAATTTTGTCAATACTATTCTTGATCTTTTTTCTCTTAGTTAAAGTATGAAAGTACTTAGCGTTACTATCACCCTCAACCAAATGCTTAGCAGTAGCTTTTTGTTTCTAAAAAACCTCTTCTTGAGATTGAAAGTTAAACAGATCAAGTTTAGACGGGTTTAATAAAGAACAATTAACATTAGAGGGTTAATTTTGACATAAGTTTTCATTAGAAGCAACACATTGTTCAGCTTGAAGAATATTAGAAAAAATATTTTTGAAAACATTGTGATTCCACCAGTTCAGCGCTTGTTTCAACCTCTTAAGCTTAAACCAAAGCCTTTTCATACCAACAATAGAATTATCAGGGTGTAAGGGAGCTTGCCAATTATTCTTAACCACTTCAAAAAAAGTATTATTAAGTAACCACATATTTTGAAATATGAATTGAGAAGTAACATTAATTTTCTTACTATTGATGTTAATAAGCAAAGGGGAATGATCAGAAAAAGTTCTACTAAAATGATAAACATTAGTAAAACTAATATCATTAATCCAAGAATAATTAAAAAGAATACGATCAAGCCTCTGCCATAGGTGACCCATGTTCCAAGTGAATTTATTACCAACAAATCCAATGTT
>NW_021428272.1:0-201 GCF_001605985.2 Dendrobium catenatum
ATTAGTTGAATATATTTTAATTGCATACTTAGGGTGCACACACTCACTTAGTCTTAGGATCTCATAGATTTAGGAACTTGATTCTGATTGTATGTGTATTCGTATACTTGTCTAAGGATTAGTGGAACATTGATTAAAGCTAATAAACCCAGTGACATCATTAATGATAAAAATTAAGGACCTTCGTATAGGAAACTTAGA
>NW_021428273.1:0-834 GCF_001605985.2 Dendrobium catenatum
CAAAGCTCTAGAATTCAACTTTTATCAAAAGTCAACTTTAGGTCAAATTTTAACATAAACTTTAAAAATTCATTATTAATTATTAAAAAAAATCCAAATTCAGTAAACTTATAGTCTAATTGCATATCCTAAGGTCTAATATTTAATAAAAATAATAAGTTTCCAAAAATCAGCGTTAATTTAAAAGTCAAAATTTGTCCTCTTAATTTAATAATTAAAATAGTGGATAAAATTCCAAAAATTCAAAAAACGTCTAAAATTCTAGTAAAAAATAATCAACATTAAATATATTCAACCAACCATTTAATACATAACAACCCTTCCAAAGATGAAGTTTTTAGGATGGACAACCTCTTAGTGTAGGGTCAAGTGTCCTAAGGAGGCACGGTCCTCAAGCATGTGAAATAATGTCATGAATGGATTCAATGGAGTGCAAAACCTTAAAATTAATTAATTAATTACAATTTAACCAAATTAAAATTCTTATTTTAATTACATCAAGTAGGTTTTAGGCTGGACTACCTCAGGCCGCGGGGCTACGTGTCCTAAGGAGGCTTGGTTCCTCGAGCATGTAAAACAACACCACTAACCAGTTGATAAAAAACTTAATTAAATTGGTTCTAAAATTAGAAACTAATTAAATCAATCAACAATTTTTAACTCCTTAAACCTTAACCAATCAATCTTTAAAAATATATTTAAAAATTAATATTATCATATTAAGAATTAGACTTTAATCAAAATTTCCCTTTAAACCTTTCAACCAACTAGAATATCAAGCAACTCTAATTATCAATCTATATAGGATATATCTAAGCCACATAGCCTACCTCA
>NW_021428274.1:0-1543 GCF_001605985.2 Dendrobium catenatum
ATCTTTGTTATCTAGAATCTCACCTCGACAGTCGACTGGCTCCAGCACAAGAGAATATCACTTCAAGAGCCTACTAGTTCTCGCATAACACAATTAAACCTCGGTAGCTCACTAGCTTCGACATAATAGAATTACACATCGGTCGCTCACTAACATCAGCATAATAGCATCTCACCTCGGTCGTCCACTTACACAGGCATAACTGAATCTCACCTCGAACGCCCACTAGCACCAGCATAATTTCACATCACATCATATTTCTTTCACATTTTTTATGCATTTTTTAATTAAAAATATTTTAATTAAATTCATAAATTGTCTAAATGTCTTAACGATAAGTAACAGAAAACTCTACTATGCAAAAAAATTATAGTTTTTAAAAATTAACCAAATAATTAGATTTTTTAGTTATAAAGATTTAATTAAACTAAAGCACTATTTTTAGATGTTAAAATAAATTTTAAAAATGGTAAAAATCACTAATCTTTCAAAATCTTCTAGCAATTTTTTTTTTTTTTGAAAGTATTCCAAATGTTAATAATCTCAATATTTTTAATAAATAAAAAGTTACGCGGTGAAGTTTTGCCAAAATAAAATTATCCTCATTTTTCGATAGCAGAAACATAAATTTGATAAAAAAAATATAAGAAATGCAAAATTATTTAAAACTAAAATAGACAAAATATAACTTACCTTGATATGAACAACTTTTTTAAATGAGCAAATAGACAAAAACGACTTTACGATCACCAAACCTTAACTTTTTTCTCTGGTTCCCTCTTTTTTTCTCCTTTTTTTTTTTTTATTTCTTCCCTATAGCATGAAATGAAAGGGAAATGAGTAGAAAAATGCAATCAAATAAATTATGCTATGGTTTTAGATATTTTTTGATAATATAATAATAAACTTTTACAATTGTAATTATGCAGTTTATTTCGTTTTTAATAAAAAAAATTATAATTTGTTTTTATATTCAAGTCTAGGGATCCAAAATTTATGAAAAATTATTCATAAGTTTGTTAAGCATGTTTTGAATGCTTGGGTGAAATCAGATTGCAAAACTGACATCAACGTTCCCAAAATCTCACTTGTATTGACATATGCCAATTTTTTATGGAATTGCATTAATGCCCAAAAATTAGAAAAAAATTAATATTATAACTAAAGTACAATAAAATCTACATCATGATGAAGATGATTTCAAATTTGAATTAATAATGACTACAGAAATAATTTTTTATTGTTATAAAACAAAATTTATCTTATAAAATTTAAATATTATAATAGAAGGTGTCAGAGGATTATAGTTGGTGACGGTGGTCAGAGGGTTATACTTAGGAGATAGTGGTTGGACTGTAGTTAAGTGATAGAGGGGGGATCTTAGTATGACGATGGAGATCGATGAGATTGTAGTCTGACAATAGTGGCCGAAGGGGTCATAGTAGGGCAAAGGAGGTTGGAAGGACCATAGTGCAGCGATGGTGGTCCGAGGACAATAGTTAGTGGGCATTGGATGTTGAAAAAACCATAGTCGGCAATTGAG
>NW_021428275.1:0-1450 GCF_001605985.2 Dendrobium catenatum
ATATATTCAGCTTCAGTAGTAGATAGGGCTACATAAATTTTATATTATACTAGACCAAGAAACTAATAAATTTCTTATGAATTGACAAATTCCAAATGTACTCTTTCGATCAACCCTACAACCTGTAAAATTTGAAACTGAATATCCAATAATTTCAAATGAAGAGTTATACTTAGGATATCATATTCCAAAATTTTGAGTTCCCAAAAGATATCATAAAATTATTTTTACTACTATCAAATGTGACTCTTTTAGATTAGATTTAAATCTAGCACACAAATAAATACTAAACATTATATCTGGTCTGCCAGCAGTCAAATAAAGCAATGATCCTATTATACCACTAAATTTTTTTTATCAATAGATTTTTCTATTGGGTCCTTATCCAACTGAACTGAGGAACTCATTGGTGTTGTTACTAGTTAAGCATTATCCATTTCATACTTCTTGAGGATGTCTTTAATATACTTTGACTAATTAAAAAAAGTTCCCTACTTATTTTGCTTAATGCTAAAACTAAGAAAATAATTTAGATAACCCATTAAACTTATCTCAAATTCACTACTCATTATTGTTAAAAATTTCTCTCAAAGATTTTTGTTTGTGGATTCAAAAATGATATAATTAACATATATCTGAACAATGAGTATATCATCTCCTAATTTTATCAAAAAGAGAGTGATATCTACACTTCTATTTACAAAAATCTCTCTAATAGAAAAGTGCTTAACCTCTCATAATAATTCCTCTTTTAATTTAAAAATATGATTAGAAAATTTTAAAATTTTAAAACCTGGAGGTTGCTCAATATAAACATCCTCTTGTATTATCCTATTAAAAAAAACACTTTTAATATTTATTTGAAATAATTTAAATCCTATAAAATAAGTAAAAGATAACAAAACCCTAATTGCTTTAAGTTTTTCTATAGGAGCAAAAGTCTCTTCAAAATCAATGCCTTTAATTTGATTCTACCCCTTAGCCACTAATCTAGCTTTATTTCTAATTATAATGCTTGAATAACTTATTTTGTTTTTAAACGCCCAATTAATTCTAGCTACACTTTGATCCATTGGCCTTTCAATCAATTCCCAAATATCTTTCCTTACAAATTGATTCAACTCCTCACATGGCAAAAATCCAAAATTCATCCAAAAGTGCTTAATTAACATTTCTGATTTCAATCATTAAAATAAAGGCATAATGGTTAACCTCTTTGCTGAATCCATGACTAGTCCTAACTTCCTCACTAGGTTCACCTTAAATTAAATTTCTTGGGGTATTTTTTTGAAAATTGCAATTCTCTATGCAAAGAGCTTTCTAACTTTAAATTTTCTTTCAAATTTATCTTCTCAATCCTTTGTGAGTTATTTTTATATGATCCTATTCCAAACATGACTCATCTAAAATATTGTATTTATCAAATACAACATGTGTGGTCTCCTCAACT
>NW_021428276.1:0-275 GCF_001605985.2 Dendrobium catenatum
TGATTTGAATAATATTAATAGTCAAGATTGATTGATGTAATCTAAATACCATTAGGATTGGATGTTATTTAGATTTGGGTTTAGTTTCGGATGATTTTTTTATTGTTTTT
Organism: Dendrobium catenatum; assembly: GCF_001605985.2. Classification (NCBI taxonomy): domain Eukaryota; kingdom Viridiplantae; phylum Streptophyta; class Magnoliopsida; order Asparagales; family Orchidaceae; genus Dendrobium; species Dendrobium catenatum. Next base: position 111 of record NW_021428276.1, read on the forward strand.
AAAAATAAAATTTTAGTACAAAAATTTAATAAAAACAATGAAAAATTAATGATCAAAAGCTGTCTCAAATGAAATCTTAGGCTTTATTTGAGACAGGTTTTTTATTGTTTTTTAAAGTAATTTTTAGGAAAAAATTATTTTAATAAGCATTAAAAAAAGTTGTCT
>NW_021428277.1:0-343 GCF_001605985.2 Dendrobium catenatum
TAGCAGATAGAAAATGAGTAAACCCATGAAAGACCGAGAGGTTAATTTCATAGTTGACAACATCGATTACCACATAATAGCAAGACTAGCAAAAGGAAGAACTAGTCGTTGGACATGAAAGCTAAATCTAAAATGCAAGAAGAACATAAAGAACAAGGGATTAATTGGTGAAGAAAATCCCTTAAACAGAAGGTCGGATAGATCACAAATCTATTGATTATCACCCAAACAAAAGAAAATTTCAATAGACAAAAGATAATTAAGGATGAAAACCCCCTAAGGAACCCAACCACAAAAACCATAAAATAACAAGAAATCGGTCAATAACCCTTGCATAAACTAG
>NW_021428278.1:0-240 GCF_001605985.2 Dendrobium catenatum
CTCATTTGTTTAATAAAGAAGAATTAGGAGAAATATGAAGAAAAAGAGAGAGAAAGAGAGAGAGGAAAGCTTGGTTTAGGAGGTCATGGAGTCATCTTTTCTCCGTTGGACCAATTAAAAAATTTGCTCATCTTGAGATATGTTATATTTTCTCTTTTTCAATTCTAAATGATTTGATGTTTTTAAAAAAAAATTCAATCAAATTTATATTTATGTTACTGAAATATGAGGATAACTTTA
>NW_021428279.1:0-408 GCF_001605985.2 Dendrobium catenatum
TACTAAATCCCGGATTTAAGCCGTAAATCCGTAAATTTGGGATTTAACGCGCGCACAAAAACTGTTTGGCTGAATTTAGCGTAAATCCAACTTAAATCCCGCTGTAGATCCGATACCAAACAGCCCCTAAGTGAGGAAGTAGCGATCGGAGCTGGCTGGAGAATGCATTGACAGGACCAACTGCGTGGAAAGGAGAAGTTGAGTTCGTTTGCCACTGATTTAAATCAAATCCTACAAATCCCAGGGGAGAAACGAGATCCGACATTCTGTTTGGCAGGATCCATCGTGATCTTCTTCACGGTCCAAGGGTTTGCCATCATAAATGGCAGCAACAACCGTTACTAACCTCCTTTCTCCGGAATCCCTCTTTTCCTCCGGCAAGGCGGCGGAAAGGCTGAGCCTGCCGCT
>NW_021428280.1:0-448 GCF_001605985.2 Dendrobium catenatum
ATGACAATGTCAATCCTAAGCTTGGGGAGCTTGAGGGAAATATTCCTAAATTGATTGAGAGTTTTTAGGAATCATTACAATTAGTTTGTGCTAATACCAAACTAAATATTTCTAATGTTTATCTTTTAAATCATGTTCAGGGAGAAAATGTTAACTCTACCTTTATCTTATTTACTGCCATGAAAATATGGATGGGCAAATGTTGGCTATTACAACAAACCAAAATATTGCTATTTCTAATACTATTAATTCTTAAATTTTTAAACTACCAATTCACCCCCCCTCTTGTTAGCCTTGGGACATTAACTTAGGTCTAACAACCTATTTACTAGACTCAACAAGTGGCATCAGAGCTTTGTTTCAAAATCATAAGTTTAAACTACTTTTTGATTAACGTTGATGGATACATTCGGAAATCGAAACACACCTGAGGGTTACTCTATTACTA
>NW_021428281.1:0-266 GCF_001605985.2 Dendrobium catenatum
TATAGTAAAGTACTATTATTATAATTTTTTGTCCCACATAAATAGAATAAATAATTAAAACAATTATTTTTCAAAGTTATTATAATTAATTTTTTTATATAAATTCTGAATTAAAAATAGATTAATCAAGCATATACTTTAAATAATTAATCTCCTAAAACTTGCTGCTTAGGCAGCCAGCGTTATTTTCTTAGAATGATTTGTAATTAAAAATTTGTGAAGACCTAGATTTTAGGGAAATTTACATACATACCACTTTATAACAT
>NW_021428282.1:0-361 GCF_001605985.2 Dendrobium catenatum
CATATTATACAATGTTAGCTCATATAGACGATCGATAAAGTACAAAATAAGGTTTGTCTAGGATCGTACCAGACTAATAGTTTCATTTTTGAACTGTTTAAATAGTACAATGTCAGTTCTTACAAACAGCTAATAGAGTACAAAATAAGGTTCATACATGGATTTTTGAATTATTCATATAGACGATCATATATTATACTATATGATCCAAGGTCGGTTGACTTATAACTTTCAGTTTTCTAGACAATATTTCTTGTGTTTCATATATAAGGGTCCCAAAAACTGACACTCTATACCTTTGCTAAGATTTTCTCTTGAGGATGGCCATTGAGTGTGAGTGTTTGCGAGAGATTGTGAGAGT
>NW_021428283.1:0-210 GCF_001605985.2 Dendrobium catenatum
CAATTCCGTTTGAATATTCTCTTGCATGACTACGAACTTTTTTGCATGAAATCTCATGAATCAATTTATGACATGTATACTAGGTTTACTCAGATAGTTACTTCACTGCATGCATTAGGAAAAGAACTTTCAAACTATGAAAAAGCAAAGAAGGTTTTGAGATGCTTGACTTTGTCATATGATGCTAAAATCAATGCAATCACTGAATCT
>NW_021428284.1:0-242 GCF_001605985.2 Dendrobium catenatum
AAATTCATAAACATTTATTAAATATGACAAATGAAAATTCAGTGTTCTTAAAATGCAGAAATTCTGTTGTGGTGAACCAAGCGGAGTTCTTCTATGTATTGAAGTTACTCTAAGTATTAAATACTCAACATAAAACTAATGACCATCAGAAATTTGTATCATCTAATGAACGTTTGTGTACTAAAATGCAGAGCTGGACAGCACCAACCCAAAGATCTTCAATGATTCAAGAGCGCTGAGAA
>NW_021428285.1:0-336 GCF_001605985.2 Dendrobium catenatum
AGGATGCTGATAGAAGACTTACTCCTAATGGACGGATAATTTGGAAACCAAAGTAGGGAATACCTAGCTTTGGGTCTAAGGAAGGGTATCACCATACCTTAGGCCTATAGGATGCTGATAGAAGACTTAATCCTAATAGGCGTACTCCACCACTAGGGAATGGTCATGTGGGAAGGAAACTTGCTCCACACAGAGGACCAAAATTGGCAAACTAGGATGGTGCCACAAAGGGCGTACTCCACCACTAGAGAATGGTCATGTGGGGAGGAAACTTGCTCCACACAGAGGATCAAAACTAGCAAACTAGGATGGTGCCACGAAGGGCGTACTCCACCA
>NW_021428286.1:0-219 GCF_001605985.2 Dendrobium catenatum
GATTAGTGGAGTCGTTACGGCGGCCATCATACCACAATCATTTCAATGATTGCTGCTGTCGTCAATCATTGCCCGAAATTGCAGAGCCAATCCCGGAACGTCACGTGGCCTGTCGTCGCCGCCACCACCTTTAATTATTTAAAATCAATTTTAATTCCTCTTTAAACCTTATTTTCTTCAAAGAATTATAGAAAATTTACTTTTGGTTTAAAAAATGCA
>NW_021428287.1:0-205 GCF_001605985.2 Dendrobium catenatum
GAAGCTGGACCGTGGGCACCAGGGCAGCCAGCCGGTCACGCGGTAATCGGGATTCACCGATTCGATTTCGGGCAGGGGCGGAATTTCAAATTTATTTAAATTAAATGGGTTGGCGGGCAACCCGCCGGGTCAACCCGAATCGACCCGTTTTTTAAAAGGGCCAATTTCTGGAACCCGAACCCGACCCGTTTTGAAATCGGGTCGG
>NW_021428288.1:0-842 GCF_001605985.2 Dendrobium catenatum
AAGAGATTTGGGATAAATTGTGTATCACCTATGAAGGCACTAATGAGGTAAAACAATCCCGTTTGAACATTCTCTTGCATGATTATAAACTTTTTCGTATGAAACCTCATGAATCTATTTCTGACATGTACACTAGATTTACTCAAATAGTTACTTCACTGCATGCATTAGGAAAAGAACTTTCAAACTATGAAAAAGTCAACAAGATTTTAAGATGCTTGCCTTCGTCATATGATGCCTTATTCTATTGATAACTTACTTGGCTCATTCATTGCTTACGAGCAAGGGGTGAATCAAAGAAATCTTGATGCAGGTGAGAAGAAGAAGGAGAAAACAGTTGCATTGAAGGCGCACAAATCGGATTTTGAATCTTCCGGGTCTGAAAGCGATGAAGTTGCCTTTATCACAAGGCAATTCAAAAGCTTTCTAAGGAAGAAACAAAAGCATCATCAAAGTTAGAGAAAAGGTAAGGATCATAAACTTGTTAAAGAATCTTCTGATGTTGTTTGTTGTAATTGTTGGAAACCAGGACACGTGAGAACTGATTGCCCTACATTTAAAGACCACACAAGCAAAGGGAAGGGTGAGGAGAAACCTAAGCTAAGGAAGGACAAGATGAGAGTAAAAAAAGCATTTTGGGTGGATTCGGCATCGGATTCATCAGAGACGGAACCAGAAGATGAGACATCAAAATTGTGCTTAATGGTAGACAACAATCCTGATCAAGAAGAGGTATGTGAACTTTCCTACGATCAACTTCTTGAAGTTTCAGAAAAAATTCATGCATCATATAGGAAACTAAAGTAAACTCATGCTAGCTTGAAATTAGAATTTTTAAATCT
>NW_021428289.1:0-227 GCF_001605985.2 Dendrobium catenatum
CCATGAAGCCTCATAAAATTACCATTAAAAAAGAATGATGCAGATTCTTGGCCATTAAAAAAGAAGCATAAAATAACGTAAAGTATTACGGAGATGAGGATACTCAAATAGATGAGTGGCTTTACACTTGAGATAAAATGTGAAATGAGTATATACATGAAATGGTTAGAGTGACTCCAGTGGCAAATACGATTAGAGAAAGTTACATTAGATGGTTTTGTTGCATA
>NW_021428290.1:0-271 GCF_001605985.2 Dendrobium catenatum
AATTAATGTGTAATTTTGCCTTGTTTTCTTTTGTATGAGAGTCCTTCTTCCATTGTTTTACTTTGGCGTTTCTTTTTAGACAGATTGATTCTTGGTTTGTAAGTCTTGCTATGAAGCTCTCTTTCTTTGAAGAACTGATGCTTTTGAATGGATTTTAGTTTCGTGAAGATTTTATAATGGAAGAAGCTTTGTAAATTTGCTTTTGTTGGAAAAAGTCTTGATTTGCTTATGTTGAGATGATTTACCGATAGCTTTAGATTGGTTTTGTTTT
>NW_021428291.1:0-202 GCF_001605985.2 Dendrobium catenatum
CATCTTATGGAGTACATTACATGATGTAAATACAAAGGATCACTATTGACATGTTCACTTTGTTAGAAAGACTGCAGTCGGCGGGCGACGTAGGTCAGGAAGACCGTAGTCAGCTGGCGACAGAGGACTGTAGTCGGCGGGCGACATAAGTCAGGAGGACCATAGTCAACGGGCGACGGATGTCGGAAAGACTGTAGTCGAC
>NW_021428292.1:0-209 GCF_001605985.2 Dendrobium catenatum
TTGATTCTGGTCAGTTAGAGGGTTTATATGTATTTTTTGGATTTAAAATGGATTTATTACATTTTTTTGAAGGTTTAAAGGCTTAATTAAGGGTTGATTTAATTTTGATGATATTTAGACCTTGAGTTTTAATTTTGAACAATTGTAACTTTGTTTTATGATTGGTGATATTTAGAGGAATAGATACATCAAATTAGAATAAAATGATC
>NW_021428293.1:0-292 GCF_001605985.2 Dendrobium catenatum
TATAATGCTAATACATAGAATGTATAAACTTGTACATTACATGTACAAAATTTGTATAAACATATACATGATGTGTATAATACTAATACATAACATATATAATGCTTGTACATAACATGTATAAACTAGCTCATAGTATGTATAAATCATGTATATAGCATTTATAAACTTATACATAGTTTGTATAAGCTTTATACATAGCATGTATAAACTTGCACATAGTCGATAAAAATTAGGTATATACCTTGTATAAACTTATACATGATGTGTTTAATCCTTATACATAGCATGT
>NW_021428294.1:0-220 GCF_001605985.2 Dendrobium catenatum
TTCATACCAATCCTACCACCTCTTCTAGAGAAATCTTCAGTTAGCAATTGAGAGCACAAAATAAAAAGGTAAGGAGATAACAAACATCCTTGCCTAAATCCACATCTTGACTCAATCCAATTTTAATTGACAGCATTGATCAAAATTGAATATTTTGGATCCTTCACACATTCCATAATAAGTTTGGAAAACTTAATAGGAAATCCAAGCCATTGAAGGA
>NW_021428295.1:0-209 GCF_001605985.2 Dendrobium catenatum
CGAAAGGGATAAATTTACCTTCAGAAATTGCGAGCTCTTGTCCTTACTTCCGATGGAAATGACGCAACTTCCGGTCGGACAGGCAAAGGTAACGTGGTCGAAGGAGCGAAGTTGAACAAAAACGAAGGAGCCCTAGAATCCTCTCGTGCAATCTTACACCTCATGCGAAGCAATGAAGCCGAACATCGACGATGATGCGAACTCGAGCT
>NW_021428296.1:0-1388 GCF_001605985.2 Dendrobium catenatum
CTTTTTATTTGTATTAGACTAAACAACAAAAAATTTAAAATACAATAAAAGGAATGCGAGACGCTTTCTTGTTGCTTCTTAAAGCAGCTTTTTAGTATAAAAATTTTAACTGCTTTAAGAAGAAGCAAGAAAGTTGTCCCAAACGAAGCCAAAATATCATGATACTCATCCAATGATAATTATAAAAATAGGCCTAACTTATAATTGCAACAAGAATTATATCGATAGACAGCAACAAGAAAAAGTATCAATGAAGGTTTTGTTTGGGACAACTTTCTTACTGCTTTCTAAAATAGTTTTTAGCATAAAAAGTTTTTAATTTAGAAATCTTTGTAATAAAAAGTTGCTTTGAAAAGCAGTAAGAAAGTTGTCCCAAATAAAGCATAAGAAGTAGGATTACAAACAAATAGGTCGGTAGGGTTATGGATAAACTAAGCCAAGTCGAGTGCTATATTATTCAATTTGATTCTATTATTATTTTTTGCTATTATGTTCAAAAAAAACTCGAATATAATATGAGTTTTGAAATCATATGTATTACTCTTTTTATCGAATTCAAGTCAAAATAAAGCTTTAATATTAACCGGTGCCACCGAATGGAGCTTGGGTGGACGAAGCAACAAATCAAATGAGAAAATGTGGAGCTAGGGCAAATGGGTTATGGCAAATTAATTTGGCATCTCTCGCACTAGTGGATGCTCGCAGAATGGAGCTCGGGCGGACGAAGCAACAGATCGAAGGAGAGAATGCGCGAAATCGAAGGAGAGAGTGCACGAAGATAGGGCAAGAGTAACCTCTTCAACCTATTTGCGTGAATGAAATGGAATAAATAGGTAGTAGTATTAGGGGTGTCAATATTTGACACGACCCTAAAACCCGACCCAAACCCAACCCAAAAATTTCGGGTTAGGGTCAACCCGAACCCGAAACGGGTCGGGTTCGGGTTCAGCATTTCGACCCATTTCAAAAATCGGGTCGGGTTCGGGTTAATCCTTTGACCCAAAATTGACCCGATTTTGACCCGAAAGTGACCCGATTTTGACACGGCAACCCGAGATTGACCCGAAAATTAGCCATTTTCTTGTTGGAAACGGGTCATTCGGGTCGTGTCGGGTTGACACGGACCCGAAGCGGGTCGGGTTCGGGTCAGAAAAACTGACTCATTTTTAAAAACGGGTCGGGTTCGGGTTGACCTGAATAGTGCCGGGTTAGTTTCGGGTTCGACCCGAACCCGACCCGTGACCCGAAATTGACACCCCTAAGTAGCATCAGTTATAATCGGTGCCTAAATATATTTATTATGGCTGTTTGCAAATCTCTCTTATTAATTGCTGTCAAAAATTCATATTTTTTATATTGAATCAACATAATTAATTATATATTTGAAG
>NW_021428297.1:0-271 GCF_001605985.2 Dendrobium catenatum
TCTCGTAGTATGCCTTAAATAGTAGGTAGGTCCCTTCCTTTTCGGGACTATAAATCCTACTTATCCGCGTCACAGGATGACGCCACCTCCATCTCTTCTCTCACGCATGTGATTGAGTGCTTGATTTTCTTTTTCCAGTTTTTCTCTAGTGCCCTAGAGTCTCCGAATGCTGGTATGAACTACGCATGTTGATTGAACCTCTTTGAGACCTTTCTTTTCTTTGAGTAGGATTTTCTAGTCTTCACCCATGTGCCAATCCCACTTTAGGAGG
>NW_021428298.1:0-270 GCF_001605985.2 Dendrobium catenatum
CTCATATTTGTATGCTTTGAACCTTATGTCATCATTGATTTATGGTTCAAATTTTGTTCTAATTACAGTTCATTTGGTTTATTAATTAGCAAACTATAAATTTCAATACATAAATGACCTAGGGAATGTAATGAATCATCAAAAATTAAATAAAAAATACAAACTAAATTGCATTTAACTTTTAATCAATAAATCAACCAATAAATAAATAACATCCCCATTAAAATTTTTTAAAATAAAAAAATTAAAGAAAATAATTAATTAATTAAA
>NW_021428299.1:0-220 GCF_001605985.2 Dendrobium catenatum
GCCTAGCCTCAAATTAGGCAAGTGAATTTGTTCCTTTCAAGGTTTAAAATTGTGTAACTACGCCTCGAGGCGGTTTTCGTCCGTGAGGTGAGGCGTAAGCCTCGAGGCGGTCTGAGGCGTAAGCCTCACGAACACAGAATTGCGTAAATGAAAAATTAAGGGTTTTAGCAGGAAAATAATAATAATAGTGGAAAATAAGAAAGTAGATGCAATAAAATCA
>NW_021428300.1:0-824 GCF_001605985.2 Dendrobium catenatum
GATCATGAAGATTAGCATAAAATAAATTTTTAGGCGAGCTTGCGGTAAAGTATGTCAAATTAGGAGGAATAATCACATAAAATTAAAGAAGACTCATACAACAATGAAATAGTATAAAAGATAACTAAAAAAGAAAATGATGAAATGTACATTTTTTTTTATATAAATATAGTTTATCAGCAATTGTTCATACAATAGCCTCCATCCATGATAGGGAGATGTTCTTTTGAGCTCAGCCATCTTCATTTTAAGTAGAAAAATATGAATCATAAAAGAGATTTAAAACTATTAAGAGAAAAAAATTGAGATACAGGCAGCTTGTCAGCTTATAAATTCATCCAAAAAGTAGTAGATATTAGTATGATTAAAAAAAAGAGTGCATTTTTCCCTGAAAGTTTATCTATCACATAATAACATTATGAATCTTAGCTCAACAAACTACAATTTAATTAGTGAATATATAGCAATCAAATACGAATCAAATTAATCTATTTAAACCAAACTTTGGTGGTGAGATCAAAATAGAGAAATCAACATCCTCGAAAATTTTCTTTATTGAATAATTTTTAAAAGTTAGAAAGCATTTCATGATCATTAGAAGTAGAAAGTATGCAATACAGCAATAGTTTAGCAAAAAAAAAATTGTTTCACTAGATAGAACTTAAGAAAAAATAATTTTTGCCTAAAGAAATAAATAATTTTGATTATAAATTATTTCTCATACTAAAAATTTTAAAGAAGAATGATGTGATTTGTAATATAGTTGGTTAATTTCCCCCCACAAAAAAAAAAAAAAACTATAAGATTAATGTTCCATTGTTGAA
>NW_021428301.1:0-604 GCF_001605985.2 Dendrobium catenatum
GAATCTTACATCTCGATTGGAGTCCTCTGCCTTGCTTAGCTTGCTCGCTCGCCCCAAACACGACTGATCTATCTCTCGACCGTTTGCCGCTCAAGCTCATTTCCTTCTTCGTGATTTATAGGTAGGAAATGATCTTTCGTCTCCTTCGTAAAATTAATTCAAACGACGGTTTCATCTGTGGCTTTCACGTTCGTCGATTCGGCCTTTGTCGTTTCGTCTGCGAACATTTCGCGGCTCAAGCAGAGGCTTAATCGAGCATTTTGGTGGCTTTGACGATTCGGTCATCGTCCCTTTCCTCTGCTTCAGGATTCCGCGGTTTGGGAAGTGAATAGTAATCGGAGGATTAATCGGGCAGTAATTAGTCTAAATGAAATTTATCATGCTAATTAAATTAATTGATAAATCAAACGTTCATCCAATTAAATAAGAGCCGTGGCTGATAATGTTGATTAATTAATACGTTATCATAGCTGAAAATTAATTAATATATAATTATAATTATTAATACAATATATTTGAAATGAATAAAATTATAATTATTAATCAATTATAAATAACATAATTGAAATAGTATATTCATATAAGTAAAAGTACAATTGCTTAT
>NW_021428302.1:0-258 GCF_001605985.2 Dendrobium catenatum
AAAACATGCAAAGGAAATGAGTGGGTGAGACCATGTGTGTGCAAAAACCTTAGATCTAGAGTAATAAACATAAGATAGACTTGTTATTCCAAAATGAAGTCTACATGCTTGCTTATGAGTACAAAATAGAGCCATGTGCTTTGGCTTCAACTTTCACCCCAAGAAGTCATATGCCTTCTACTTTGGCTTCCTACCTAAGGGGTGTTGAAGCCTCAACTTCGATGAACTACCTCAAGAGGTGATACAAGAACAATGACA
>NW_021428303.1:0-633 GCF_001605985.2 Dendrobium catenatum
TAAATAAAAAATATATCCATATTTTTAAATGAATTCATATAAATATTATTATATTGTAATCCCCATATTGAAGATGCCAAAGAAATTATGGTAATTCTAATTGTTGCGTCCAAAAATATTCACGGTGGTAGAGAAATATAAAGTTTAACATCTTAGCGTTGTACGAAAATCCGGCACGCAATCAGATAAGAGAGAGGGTCTAGCATTTAAGAGACACAAAGATTTTTACGTGGAAAACCCCCTGAAAAGGGGGAAAACCATGGGGCCTGGCCCAGTATGAATGAATCCACTAGTACTGTAGTTGATTACAAAAGAGGCCCTTCTCTAGTGGAAGGCCTTACTTGAAGTACATCTTATAGAGTACATTACATTGTGAGAATACAGAGAATCATTGAGGATGTGTTTGTTTGGCCCGAAGGGCTGTAGTCGGTGGGCGACGTAAGTGAGGAGGAATATAGTCAGCGGGCGATGGAGGTCCGAAAGACTGTAGTCGGCGGGCGACGTTAGTCAGAAGGACAGTTGTCGGCGGGCGACAGAGGCAAGAAGGACCATAGTCGACGGACGACGGAGGTCAGAAGGACTGTAGTCGGCGGGCGACGTTAGTCAGAAGAATCGTTGTCGGCGGGCGACAGA
>NW_021428304.1:0-793 GCF_001605985.2 Dendrobium catenatum
TGTAAGTTGAGTTCTCTAAGTTCATACAAAATCTCTCACAGGCAGTTTTACTCTCAGGGCCCACAAGTATTTTTTTTATTGAACGTCATATTTCAATTTCTTTTCTATTGGTAATTTTTTTTAAATGCTTAACACTAATTTTATTAGTATATGCTTGCAAAAGCTTTAGCTCACCACGAGTCCAATTTGTTACTATTAGATGTATCAAATTTTGCATTTTTGATAAGTGAATGTGCTATTCTTATTCTTACATATTTATCACAAGCTTATTTACTTTTTTTGTTCACTTCATGTCCGAAGTAAATATGGATTTGCAAACAAATATTTTGTATGTCTAAAACAAAGGTGTACTATTCTATGCTAATAAGACAGTTGGTTAATCATGATCGACAAAAAACCAACTGAAAATTAGAGCCATGGTAAGTTTTTCTAACATATTTAAAAAAATAGGAAATCTACCATATCAAATTACCTAGAGTAATAAAGATTAATAAAGATAAGCTAGAAAATGAAAACCGTACTAATAATGTCAGTTTCATTTTGTGTGTTATCTACATCAACAGTCTCATGAATGCGAAGACAAAAGTTCAAATAGTCTTATGGCTCATAAGTATCTTCAAGCCCAACTTCCTTTAGAGCCCTATAAATAATCTTATCCATCATCTACATTGTTTTTTTTTTTGCAAAAGAAGAGTTAACTCAACTCTTATAATCTTCAGACAAAATAATCATATAATAATAAGTTGAAATGAATAAAAATGCTCGTGAATCATGTCAATAATGTGACTTTACG
>NW_021428305.1:0-271 GCF_001605985.2 Dendrobium catenatum
TAATGGAAGATTTTTTCTTTCATTTGTTAATATATATTAACCATTGTTTTAATAAACCTATATTGTCAATCTGCTTGTTGGTTATTTTGACTATATATTATTTTAAGAGAAAGGAAGTCTCACCCAACAATCTAAATATCTAATACCAAATTGATGCATTCTAAAAATAACTAAGTTCAACAAAAGACTTTCTTTCCATAAAAAAATAAACTAACAAAACTTTAGAACACAACTACTTCAAACTCACATTAAACAAGACACAACAAGTCCT
>NW_021428306.1:0-7827 GCF_001605985.2 Dendrobium catenatum
AGCTAAGTAAATCGTTAAATTCAACATAAAGAAAATTGAAGATCTGCTTACTAAATGCACGTGCATATGTTGAACATGAATAAAATTTTAAAAATAAAATATTCAATGACGATTGTTCCACCCTAAGGCAATCGAGATCGATAATTATTTTACCAACTTAATTTCTCACATACAACAATATTAAGAAGCAGAAGATGACTATTAAGATTTATTTCTTTATTATGAGAAAAAGTATACATGAAAAAATATAAATACAAATAAATAATAAGAAAGAAAATGCTAATGTTATATAAATATATTAAAAATAGAAATCATGTACATAAAATATAATGAAAATAAAATCAACTAAGTACATGAATCGATATACACAATTTGTACATTCAAGCTCAAAAACATGGTCAAAACAATATATTTTCTCTTTATTTCTGTTCTAAATTCTGTCAGGGTAAGCCTTGGAGAAATCTGTATCCAAAAGAAGAATAAATTAGCATATTCTATCTTAAACTGCATGAAATTAATGAAAATTTTCAATAGTAAAGTGCTTATCCCACCTTGTCATTAATAACTTGACTAAGATTCCTATTTATGCTTCAATCTGCTTCAATCAATGACCTGCATTTGACTGCCACCTATCACCAACAAAAAACAATAAGAAATTTTTTTTTTAATAAAAACACACATTAATTAAAAAAAAAACTCAACCCTTTTCATCCATGCTTAGGATTGACATTAGTAGTTTTTTTTTTTTTTTTTTGAAATATAACTTCTAGAAATATTTGTTGGATTTGTTGTGAAACATTGTGCTATAGAAATTGTTTTTTAGAAGAAGAAAAAATTTAAAACATTAAAAGCAAAGAAAAAAAACAAAAAACAAAAGATTCAAACCAAATATTAAAAAAGTTAAAGGTTACTAAAAAACCAAAGGCTCAAAGTAAAAGTGAGACAAATAATGTGTCATTAAAATTAAAAAGAACACTTTACCCATAAAGCAGGGTATCTCAATTGCGAAGAATACTTAATACCCAATCATAGATGTAGAAAATAATAGCAGAAAAGGAATAATATACTAATGAAATAAGGAAATTATAATTTTTGCAGTCATGCAAGAACACACATAATATAATAGCATCGAATTTAGATTTATAATACAACTTAGATTTATTTTAATTATTTTTTCTCAAAACGCTAATAAATTTCATCCTGAAGAAAAAAATTCATGTTTTAAAAGAACTTTTAATGTAATAAATAAATAATAATAATACTAATAATTACAATACATTTGAATGGCAATAAGAAATTTAAAATAATGCAAGAAGGGATTGGTGAAAGATGTACAATAAGTTATGTAAGAGCTTCAGAAAGTTCAACTATAACTAAATCCGAATTTTTCTTAATTATAACAAAACAAATATCATAGTGATTTAATATTATACAAAAAACTGTTTGGATACTTTTGTTTTATTTATAATGTTTAATAATTATGAACTTTATTTAGAAATTTGTTTTCCTACTCTTTTAGTATAAAAATTATTACCTCCATCGCTAGTGATTACCTCAGCCATTCTAAATCTAGAAAATAATATTTCTCTTCAAGAATTTTATAAGAACTTTAGCATCACTTGCGGGGCAAGCTAAACCTTATTTACATTTTGATACAAATTCAAGAAGTATCAAAATATACTGATTACCAAATGACAAATTAAATGGACACATAAAGTCTAATCCTCAAACATTAAATAACTTAGCTTCTAATATAGAATTCATGGGCATTTCATAAAGTTTTGTAATTTTACCTACCCTATAAATTTTATCATATTTCTTAGTATATTCATTAACATTCTTAAATAGGGTAGGCTAATATAATTCAGAATGCAAAAACTTAGATTTACTCATATATCCTTCAAAATGCCCACCATAATCAAAATCGTGACATTAATGGCAAATAAAGATTTTGGTTTCTTCTAAAGGGACACGTCTCTAATAATTTTATAACTATACCTTCTAAAGAGATATGTCTTATCTCAAAAGTATTACTTTGTGTCATGTAATAATTCGCACCTTTGGTGCTACAATAAATTAAATAGTACAATACCACTAATAATGTAGTTGACAATATTCGCATACCAAGGTACAAGAATGTCATACAATGCAAAAAACTTCTCATTGGGTAAGAATTCATTAATATTAAAATCATTATGCATATAATCCTCTTACTCTAATCTAGATAAATAATTGGCCACCTAATTCTCAAAACCTTTCTTATCTAGATTCTCTACATCAAATTCTTGTAATAGTAAAATCCATCTAATTAATCTTGGTTTAGCATCTTTTTAACTTAATAGGTATTTAATAGTAGAGTAATCAGTGAAAATAATAACCCTAGTGTCAATCAAATATGATCTAATTTATTAAATGTAAAGACTATCAGTAAATTTTTTTTAGTTATCGTGTAATTAATTTATGCATCGTTCAACATTCTACTAGCATAATATATATAGCATGAAACTTTTTATTTTCTAATCTTTACAGTAAAATTGCTCCAAGTGCATAGTCACTAGCATCAGACATCAATTCAAATTTAAAGACTACTGAGGTGAGATGATATGTGCAGTAACTAAGCACTTCTTAAGATTTTCAAATGCATTTAAATAGTTAGAATTGAATTTAAATGGTAAAATATTCTCAAATAAATGATATAGATGTTTCATAATTTATAAAAAAAAAACTTTAATAATTCTTATATAAAAATTGGCAGCAACTAAAAAAAACATCAAACTCCCTTTACAAAATTAGAAGGTGGCAAATTCTCAAGCACCTCGTTCTTCATCTTACCAACCTCTATCCTGCTCTCAAAGATTTTATGCCCAAGGAAAATGTTTTTCTTAAAAAAAAACTAGCATTTCTTTTTTTCCAATTGAGAATAAGGTTAGTTTTCTCGCATCTCTTCAGAACAAGTTCTAATTGATCTAAATAAAAATTAAATATTATTCCAAAAACAGAGAAATTATTTATAAAAATCACAAAGCCCTACTCTATTAAATATAAAATATAGACAACATGAATCATTGGAACATTGTAGGGGCATAACATTATCTGAAGGGCATTCTTCTAAATGCAAATATTTTATAAGGACATGTAAAGATCATCTTATCATGATCTTCTTGTGCAATAGGAATATGATGATATCCCAAATAGTCATCTAAGAAGCAATAAAAAGGGTGCCCTACTAACCAATCAAGCATTTGATCTATAAAGAGAAATGAAAAATGGTACTTCCTAATGGCTTTGTTAAGTTTTTTATTATTAATACAAATCCTCCACCTATTCACAATTCTAGTTGGTATAAGTACATTCTTCTCATTCAGGACTACAATTAACTCAATTATTTCATGAACATGGTGAATTGAGCTAATCCAATCACTATCAGAAATAGGATAAATAATTCCTTCATCTAAGCACTTAAGCATCTTTTTCTTTAATGCTTCCATCATAACAATGTTTAACCTCCTTTATGGGTTAGCATCAAGTTGATAATCATCTTCTAATAGAATATTATGCATGTACACTAATGAACTTATTGCTCGAATGTCTGTTATACTCCATCCAATAACTTTTCTACAATCTCTAAAATTTTATGCATGTACATTGATGGACTAATCCCTTGAATGTTCATTATAATCCACCCAATGGCTTTTTCATGGCCTTTAAGAACCCACATAAACCTTTTTTCTTAAAATTCATCATGATCACTAAATATAATTACAACTAAAGTTGATGAATCACCCAAAATACATACTTAAGATGATTAGTCAACACTTTGAGCTTTAAAAAGGTTGCTTCTACAACAGATGGCTTCAAACACCTACCTAGGGCTAGCTGAAGTATTTAAGGTCTCATACCTTTTAGAGAATTATCTAACTCCTAAAAGGATAACAATATCACTTCTAAGCACCTCTATGTCATCCCTAATCAATAATTAATCCAACATATCTAAATCAAAAATGTCATCTACAACGTCCTCTACATAGTCTTCAACTACATCAATTTTATAACAATGGATTTTGCTATCATAATTTCAAAATTTTATTTACTTCAAAATGTTGAAAGTTACTTCTTCATTCAAAATTCTCATGATTAATTCCCCTTTTTGGATATCAATAGCCCTACCTATGGCTAGAAATGGTCTACCTAAAATACTATGTAATTCTCCATCTTTCTCCATAAGTTCATTTAGCTTTTTAGGAAGTTTACTTATTAATATTGCACTGCATTCTTCAATATGAGCAACAGTCTCATAATCACCTAAATTCCACATCTTTATCAAAACGTCTTTCATAAACTTGACATAAATAGGCATTTTCTCTAGGGATTCAATAAAAGAATGTTAGATTGTCAACTTCTTAAATACCTCTAAATATCTAGAGAATTACTTATCCTTTCTTTTGTCGTCTCTGTGAGAATGGTGGTGGTGGTCTCTCTACAAAATTTTAAATAGGTTTATCTAATGCATGATCAAATTTAGTTTGTTCTAGAAATAAGCTTGGACTATTGGTTTTTTCTTAGTTTGTTCATCTATTTATACTTCCTTATTATGTTCATCTTTTCTTAGTACTTCCTCTAATTCTTTACTACTTCTAAGCTTAATGGCTTTACCATGCTCCTTTCCTTTCTTTTTAGGATTGATTTCTTTGTTGATAGGCATGGTTCCTTGGGGTCTATTATTTAATGAATTTACTATTTTCACTAACTAATTTTCTAAGTTCCTTATTATAACACCTTGACCTTAGAGTTGAGTTATCAAATGCAACACTAAATCTTCTAAGGAATACCTCTTATCCTTATATTAGTGATTTGAATTAAAATTTGAAACATAACTAGTTCTAGGATTAGCAGAATTCTATTGTGGAAGATAATTCCAAGTTCCTATAATCTGGGGTTACTGATTAATCCAACTAAAATTTGGATGGTTTTTCCAACCTCAGTTATAGGTATTGAATATGGTTATTTTGTATATTAATCAATTTTAGAGATCCTATATCTAATGAGCTATTATCACTATGCATTCCATATATAGATTCTTCTAAAGGAATATGTGCTCCTGAGTTTCTAACTCCTAATTTATCTAGTTTCCTAGAAATAACAGTGACCTATGAGATCAAAATGGATAACACGTATGATAAACAAAAGCAAATGCAATAAGTAAATTTTGTTAATAACATTACTATCAGTTATACTAATAATCAAGAAGGTGATGACGTAGAACTATGTAGAATTGAGTATATGTAATAGTACATTAACAAGAGATGAAAATTTCAAGATTAACAAGTAAATTTTATAACTAATATCAACTATCTCAATGTTGGCTTGGAATAATTAGATCCCCATCATTGGAGCAAACAAGATTTTGATCAACACGCTAAAGTTTATAAAATGATATGTTTCTTACGCATTATATGTAAGTGTACTATCAAAATAGAGTAATAAAAGGATTAGTAAGGCATTATTCTCATGGGCATCAACTTAAGTCTAATATAAAAAGCTCATTACTAGTTTTGCTAAACACTACAAGTTATCTTGTTGACTTAGAGTGAATTAGAAAATGTATTATGTCTAGTGTATTATATGAGAAATATATGAGGTGTAGAGAAAAGGTACACCATTATAGAGAAACTTGCATGGGCACTAGTGACGGCAATAAGATGATTGTCCCTACTTCTAAGCCTATCCCATTCAAGTGTTGACCAACCAACCACTAAAGGAGATGTTCAGCAAGCTGTAACACTCAAGGAGATTACTCAAATGGTTAGTGGAACTAAGTGAGTTTCAAATTACCTGCTCGACAATGATGGCCATCAAGGCGCAGTCCATCAATAATTCCTAGTTGATTTTACCCAAGTAGCGAGTTGGAGGTAACAACTTTGCTACAACATTAGAATCTATACATAGATCGTGTCTTAGAAGACTATGGCGTTGACATGATCATAGTTCTAAGAAGTCATATAGGGATCATTTTCACTCAAATTTCCAATAGTGAGTTCAAAGTAAAAAACAACCCGATAGAGTATAAGGCCAAGCTCGCCAGCCTTTGACTTGTCATAGGGTTGGGAGAAACTTAGTTGGCTATGTTTTTTGACTCATAGATAATGGTGAATCAAATCAATAATGGGCATAAAGTGAGACACAAGCTGCTAATTAAGTACATACTCAATGTGAAAGAAAAAATAAATATGCTTGAGTACTTCAAATTCTACCAAATTTCCATAGAGTTTAATCAACTTACTGATCACCTGTACAAATAGGGAAATCTTGATGGTCACCTTGTAATAAAGATCATGAGGCCAACCATAGAATAAGAAGAAGTCATGCAAGTGAATGCAAGTTGCTCAGTGTGCTGGGTAGAACCCATCATTGAATATTTGAAGTTTTGAGTGATAAGCGCAGAGGTTGATGACTAGTGACAATTCAAGATCAAAGTAGGAAATTGCCTACTATAGGGTGCCAAGTTATTCAGAAGATTGACAGTCTCATTTATCTTAGGTGCATCAAAGAAGATGAGAAAGTGACCATACTAAAAAAAGTTAATTCGGGTGAGTGTAATAGTCACTAAGTAGGAAGAACATCTTCCCATAGGATTCTAAGACAAGGATAATTTTGGTCAGCCTTTTGAAAAGATACAGTAGAGTTCTTCATGAGGTGTCCAAAGTGCCAAAAATTTTCCCCTAAAAAGCAAGTACTACTCCCTATACGAGATTCAAGGACCCGAGGCATAATGACTTACAAGGGAGCCAAAACCTCCATGAGAAGAAAGTCACAACTTAAGCGAGGTCCATTCCATATTTTATGTCATGTAGCTTTGGCAAGTCGCATTTAAATTCCTATATACTTATCAAGGTAAGCTAGTTCGATCTCTCTCTCTCTCTCTCTCTCTCTCTCTCTATATATATATATATATCTCTCTCTCTCTCTATAAGAAAAGAAGAAGAAAAGAGAAAAGAAAAGAAAAAAATTAAAGAAGGGACCAAAAATTTTAAATTACTTTGATAAATAATTGAGAGTTTAAGGTCAAAAAATTGACAAACTTTCCCCACTTATCATAGGTGCCTGCCATCATAGCATGAATACAACCAAGCTCTTATAACAACCAACTAAGTCACTATAGCTTACTCCCCGTCTACGATAAGATTCATATTGACTAGTTTGTGACTCTCCTTTAGATGGCGAGTCTTAGTGGTCATGCACTAATGGCAATGGCGTGTCCACCAAAAATAATAAATAAAGCTACCAAGCTGCTAAGTTAACTTTAGGATTTCTTTACAATAATTCTTTTTATTTATTCATTATTTAATTTTATATCGATTAGTTTAAGACCTGAGAATACTTTATAAGGTACTTTATTTTCTTACATGGGCCAGTGCCCTTACACGTCATTTATGTTGCTTTATATTTATACATAGGTAAAAATAAATAAATAAAAAATTCATACATAAGCAAGTACCCCCTACTACTACAAAAGGCAAGTGCCATCGCATACTATTTACAAGTGAGTCCAACACTTAGAAAAATTCAGGAAATAAAAAGCATATAAAGAAAAAAAAATGATTTGGGATGAGTAAGATAGAATCTAATTTTCATTTTATTTTCTTAAAAAACTATTACATACACAATCACCACTTTTAAACAAAATAAAATAAAAATAAAAATAAAAGCAAAAATTACAAAAGATTGATGAGTGCAATTCAACCACAAGTAATACATGTACCATCATTCTCCTAGTTATCATTGAATTCTTTAAAGAAGATAGTAAAGTCAAGGAATCTTGGAGCAACA
>NW_021428307.1:0-499 GCF_001605985.2 Dendrobium catenatum
GATCCAGTGTATCGGCCAGGACGATGCACATAAAATGTATCGGCCAGAAAAAATATACTATCGGCCAGGACTATCACCAAGAGTTCGATCAAATCGTCCAGGACGATATAGGACCGTCCGGGACGATGAGTTAGGGTTTTCAAACACAAAAGGTCAGCAGATGGATTTTGAACAGAATTAGTTATATCGTCCAGGACGATAAGGGTATCGGCCAGGACGATGTAACTAGGAATTGAATTCAAAAGAAAAGATGGTGATGATCAAGACCCCAAAAAAAAAAGAAACAGTCAAAACACAGAATAAATAAAAAAAATAAGGAACACATGAAAACAAATATTTTTGAACTTGTAATTTTTTTATTTTTTTTTAATTTTTTCTATTTTATTTATGGAGGCATCATATGAGAATTCTTTTCAAAAAGTTAAGCCTTTTAAAGTTCCAAGAGATCAATAAGTTTAACACATCTCAATTAGAAGAAGGTAGAATATCTGATTTTGTT
>NW_021428308.1:0-205 GCF_001605985.2 Dendrobium catenatum
ATAAATGTTGATGCACATAAAAAAAAATATTAATAAAATAAATAAAGTAAGAAGCCAATAAAATTTCTTATCATCAAAATCATGAGCTCAGGATCCTAGATTATAATAACTATGTGCATTAATAGAAGATATTATAATATTAAAAATATATTTTAAATCATTTAAGGAAAAAAATTAATTATTAATATATAAATATTTAATCATT
>NW_021428309.1:0-215 GCF_001605985.2 Dendrobium catenatum
TAGTGTGGGCAGAGAACCCTTCGTCCTTTCACACTTTTTAAGTGTAAGCAGAGAACCCTTCGTCCTTTCACACTCTCCAAGTGTAGGCAGAGAACCCTTCATCCTTTCACACTCTCTATGTGTCGGCAGAGAACCCTTCATCCTTTCACACTCTCCAAGTGTAGGCAGAGAACCCTTTATCCTTTCACACTCTCCAAGTATCGGCAGAGAACCAG
>NW_021428310.1:0-1374 GCF_001605985.2 Dendrobium catenatum
AATAATGTCATTTTATTAAATTTATTTTATTAAATTAAAGTGTTGGGAAATCATATATCTTAGGGCAACTTAAATATGCCTTAATATTAAACATATTTCATCAAATAAATGTGTTAGGAAAGTTAACCTATTATGACACATAATATTTGTAATATTTATTAATAAATTCCATCATATAAACATGTTGGAAAAGCTGGTCTATTAGGACACCTTATAAGTGTCGTTAAAGAGGCTATGTCATCAAAATTATATGTCATGAAAGTTTAGTTTTTAGTGCACAAAAAGATGTCCTTAACCCTATGCCAACGGCCACCTAAGTGACACCATTGTTTGATGCCTTAATATATCATGTGCCCTAATAGATACATATTAAGGCACTTTAAGGTGCCCTAATAGCCATTATTTTTTGTAGTGAAGAGAGGGACTCCTTGCTGTATCAAACTTTAAAACCGAAGTATGGACTATTGCTGGATGATTCAGCTCATGGTAGTGGATCATTCAACCTGTAAAATTTTATCAAGTGGTAAGAATGCTTTAAAATATGTGGTAAGATGGAGAGTAGTAAATGGCTGTTCTATTAGCATCCTTGAGGACATTTGGATTTTGGATAGAAATTTGAACATTTGACCAACATTTGTCTTGGTTTTAGATGCAGGGGAGGAGCTGGTTTAGAGTTTGATTTCAAATGGGGCATGGGATGTTTTGAAGCTTAAACAGCTATTTGGAGAGGAGCTAATTAAAATAATTCTATTGGTATAAATTCATTCGAATCAGGATAGAGATGATTTTGAGCTAATTTATCAAAATTTAGGATGTTCAATCTCTGCTTTCGTTTACAAAAATTCATTTATGTAGGAGCTGGAATGTGGTTACTGGAAATGCTTGAATAAGATCAGGTTAAGATCCCGAGTAGAAGTATTATGGTGGAGATTGTTTAACAATGCAATCCCAACATTCAATTTCTTGTATCAGAGAAGAATGCAAGAGAATTATGGCTGTCCAAGAGGCTGCGGGTTAATGCAAGATTTTGATCATATCACAGAAAAATGTGAGAAGATGAAGAAGGTCATCAGTTGTTTGAACAAAAGTGGTTTTGGATTTCAGGTTTTTATTCCTTTCAACTTTATTGCGAATGGATGGAAGAGTTTTATAAAATTCAAAAAAACTCAAGGTTTTATTGTTAATATTTATTGCAATGCAGTCTATCTTACATGGAAGTCTAGGAACAAAATTATTCGTGGAGGTAAGGAGGATTGTTTTATGTTTATAGCTTCAAATGCTATAAGTTTGGCGTCCATTTCTTATATGGCTGAAGGGAAGTTGGGACACTGGGGTACGAATCAGACTTCTAGACTGTCAGAACGTTGGTACCCT
>NW_021428311.1:0-205 GCF_001605985.2 Dendrobium catenatum
ATCGTTTTAGTCCCAAAATATGTCTAAACTAGTTTCTCGACTCCTCAAACCTGATCTAAAATAAGCTCATAGATAGACTATTCTAGATCATGTTTGAGGAATCAAGGGATTAAATTGAACACATTTATAGTTTACAACAAAGATGACCCTATACAAAGTCTATGGACTATTTTGACATTTTTCTCTAATAGTAATATGAACAAGT
>NW_021428312.1:0-241 GCF_001605985.2 Dendrobium catenatum
GAAATTCAAATTAGATTAATTTGAATTTAAAATATTTTCAAATTAATGACAACTTAAATAAGAAAAGAGGGTTCTTTTTTTTTTTTGAGGGAAGTTGGGCTAGGGAAGGAGGTGGCCAGCGGGTGGATTGAGCCACTGTGGATTTCAACCAAGGGGAAGGGGAGGAAGGGAGGGGCTGGTGTAGGCCGATGTTGTGAAAGTGATGGGGGCGAGAGGATCGAAGCCTTAGTGGAGGGCTTGA
>NW_021428313.1:0-214 GCF_001605985.2 Dendrobium catenatum
AAACTATTTGAAATAAACTAATAATATTAACTAATTTAAATTAATTATTTAGATATTTAACTCTAAAGTTAAGTATGCTTGTAGAAAAGCAGTCTTATGATGATTGACCATCTAATAAGTTACATCAATGAGACAAAATTGTGAGGTCATTACGTCATAATGAACAATATCTCGATGGTTACAAATAGTATTAAAGCAATACATATACCTCGAA
>NW_021428314.1:0-310 GCF_001605985.2 Dendrobium catenatum
TTTCTCTATAACTCCCCCGACTTCATGTAACAATCCAAAAAAATATGAAAAATACATTATAAGGAATGAAATATGAAAATCTAGATGGAGAATTGAGGCACTGTGCTTTCAAGCGCAGCGTCGCTAAGAGTGTTGTGACACTAGAAAACTCTATCATGGCACTAAGAGTTTCAATCTATAGTCATTTTGATTTAACATATAACCCAATGGTGCTAGATTTCTTGGGCGTTGCGGCTTCAGATGAAAAAATGATTTTTCATATATTTCAATACAAATATTCTTGTCATTTTAGACCTTCCCTCACACTTGT
>NW_021428315.1:0-506 GCF_001605985.2 Dendrobium catenatum
CCAACCAGTTTGGAGTTAGTTTGGATCGTAATCTTAAAATCAACCCTCAACTAGATAACTTAGATAATTCCCATAAATTGCCTAACTTTAGAAATTCATAATTAATTGTAGAAAATTCCAAATCAGGTTGCGTTAGACTCCTTTTAGGGTCTAGTATTTATTAAAAATATTAAAATTCTAGAAACTAACCTAAATTAGAAAGTTAACTTTCCAGTCAACCCCAGCCTATAGTCTAAGGCCCGAAACTTAGAAATTTCATATATTTGCATAGGAAACTCCAAATCTAACAAACTACATGTCTAACTACTCATCTTAAGGTCTAGTATTTACCTAAAATATTAGGAGTTCTAAACCTAGCTTATTTCCTATAGTGACTTTTTGGACCCCCTTAGCCTAATACCTAGGAGAACCTGAGACTTTCCAAAATTGGTTAATATAATTTGAACTTTAATTATCAGTACCTTTAGAATTAAAAAGTTATCAACAAACTAAATTAACTATAAATG
>NW_021428316.1:0-239 GCF_001605985.2 Dendrobium catenatum
CGTAATAAAGAAAAAAATTAAAACCATTTCAAACTTTGAAGGATAACCATATTCTAATAATAGGAGCCAGAAGCATCAAATCCTACCAAAAATGGTAAACATACCGAGCAAATCTCCCTCACAGAGACCCATAATTTTCTAAGCACCACCACCAAAAACAATAACATCAAACTTTTATCCCACTATGTGGGGTCGACTACAGTTATCCTTTTTCTCCATTGCATCTTGTTAAGAGTCAA
>NW_021428317.1:0-215 GCF_001605985.2 Dendrobium catenatum
TAGCACAAATATCCGCTAATTTGTTACTAACTCTAAGGGAACAAGAAAAAACAATTTGATTAAAGTCAAATAAAAAAGCTAAGTTCTCATCTATCATCTTACTAACCTTCCAAGCTTTAACCGCATTTTTAAGCATCTTGATGATGTTGAAGTTATCCCCCTCAATGATAACACCTTGAGCATCAAACATCCAATCTTTCACCAGTTTTTTCAAG
>NW_021428318.1:0-456 GCF_001605985.2 Dendrobium catenatum
TTCGCTGCTTCATTTTCTCATTCGCCTATGGAGCATGCATGCTTCGTTTTCCCTTCGCTCCTCTCTTGCGAATCGTGACCTCGAGCAGATTTCTCTTTCGCTTGCACAAGCCAAACGACAGAAGCATTTACTAAGGGCTTTTCTTTTGGGTTGATTATCAGTCATTAAGGCGGATACTTATGTATTCTAACATTCCAGATGAGACGACAAACAGAACAATTTAATTTAGGCCTCCCCTAAATAAAATTTTTGACTCCGCATTAGGGCAAGACCCCAGCTTAAATACACCCACCCTAGGCTTGCCATACACTGGGTCCATGTAATCGGCCAGTGCGTTTTTAACAAATTTTTTTTAATAGACATGATTAAGCTAATTTAATTAGCTACGTTGCCGATTTTAAAATTTTCAACTAATTACAGAAACCCAAAATGAACTATAAATTTACTCTTATGAAA
>NW_021428319.1:0-271 GCF_001605985.2 Dendrobium catenatum
GAGGGCACTTCCCTTTAGAGGGGAAGGCCACTCTTTCTTCTTTGGATATAAGAGAAGTGTGATCTAAATTTGGATTTCCAAATGGAAAAGGAATAGTTCCCAAAAGGGCATCCTTTCCTCTTTGGAATCCAAGCTTTTGACCTAAATATCCCAACTAAAACTTAACTTTCACAACACTTGACAATTTACAAATTACATTTATATCAAATCAAAAATCTAGACTCACCTGCAGGATTATCCTAAGTAGTTAATTAATCAAAGAAAATATATT
>NW_021428320.1:0-295 GCF_001605985.2 Dendrobium catenatum
AATTTTGGGAGATTGAAATTGGACATGTTTCTGACATCTCCAAATTTTATCTCTCCAATTTAAGTTGTTTAAGGGCATTTTCCCTAATTTTTAAGTTTAAGGGTTATGGTTTGACCCTTAAATTCAAAAGGGGATATAGACCTATCCAATAGGATTTAGGTTGTGATTTTTGGTGTGATGATGATGTGTACTATCAGGAGTGTAGAGCCACTGATTTTTCCCCAATCCAAGCTTAGGATAGACCCCTATAGTGATTTTAAGGTGACTTAGAGCTCACCTTGGGTGGTTTAGTTAA
>NW_021428321.1:0-263 GCF_001605985.2 Dendrobium catenatum
GGGTATGAAAGGACAACGGTTCTCTACCGACACTTAGTTAGTGTGAAAGGATGATATTTATCTGCTGACACTTGCAGGATGTGAAAGGATGACGGTTCTCTTCCGCACCGGGGATTGACGGAAGAGAGGAATTGTAAAGGCCTCTTCACCTTGTTGTAGGGGAAAAAGGAGAATCATCTTGGTTATAGTGCAAAATATCAAGAGGTAGTCTTCAGGGAGAGGATACAGGTCGTGTTTGACCGAAAAATTATAAATATTTGTGT
>NW_021428322.1:0-256 GCF_001605985.2 Dendrobium catenatum
TCTCCATCAGCAGCGGAGAGAAGATGGAACCTACTACAAGTAAGATGTGGAGAGGTTGGAGGGATAAGCTCATTTTTCTTTGATTTTCTTAGTTTTTCCATTCTCCTTTTTATACGACGATTTTTATTCCTTCTCTGAGTCTTAGTCATAATCGTCGATAAATTGGAAGAAGATCCAATCTCAAACTGGCTGGGTGCACTGAAAGGGACTGAACTGTTTTCTACCACAACTGACTTGAGTTTCTGATCCTGACTAG
>NW_021428323.1:0-364 GCF_001605985.2 Dendrobium catenatum
TAGGGACCGAAGATGGAGGCGGAAGGAGGCAATGGAGTAGTAGAGGAGAGGAGGGGGAGATCGCGCGCGAGCCCATTGAGGTAGTGTACATAGCGTCATAGCAATGGATAGGCCCAGGATAGAGGAGAGCGACGATCAGTGGCGGTGAGAATTCATTGCCAAAGGATTGGTGCGAGTCTTTTACAATGCAAACGTCTGCATGATAGGATAATAAACTTCGGGGAATTTAGCTCTTAAAAAAATTTTCATTTATACATCTAAAATTAAAATTTTAATATTTACATAATTAGGCCTGCAAGCAAACCAAATGTTCGACGAGCTACTCGTTGTTCGGTTCGATTAAAGCTCGTTTATGATCGTTTAA
>NW_021428324.1:0-206 GCF_001605985.2 Dendrobium catenatum
CGCAGCGGTTACAAAAACCGCTGCAAAAAACCGCTGCAAAAGGGCTTATTTTTTGGTAGTGATGCATCCATGGGAGAACAAAATCGAAAGTGAGAAGCAGCCAACATAGCGAAACGGGCCACTCAGGTTGCCAACCAACCCTGGCCATCCACGATGCTTGCAGCACCGCTGCTTCCTCATCGTCCATATCCCAATGAATGTATTCT
>NW_021428325.1:0-208 GCF_001605985.2 Dendrobium catenatum
ATGCATCACATAAAAACTTATATGAGATGACTACAGGAAATATAAAAAAATAAAAGAAAAATTTAACATAAAATAAGAAAATATTAAAAACTAATGGTGTTTATAAATCAACCGTAAATCAATTTAAATTAAAAAATGCGTAATAACATGTAGTGGGAATGATAAAATTAATAAATCAAATTAACTCATGTTATAAAAGTTTAATAAA
>NW_021428326.1:0-353 GCF_001605985.2 Dendrobium catenatum
AATCAAATGATCATTCTATTCAGTATTGAATAAATTTTGAATAATATATATAATTGAACAAAAAAAATTTATTTTGTATTTTTAAGGAGAAGTGTATCAGAAAATTCGTTTTTGAATACAATTATCACTAATGAGAGATAACCCCTTAGTATATGTGAACTACTTATTCGAATCTAAAATCATTCAAAACATCAATGCCCACTATTTCTTAATTAATTTATTATTAAATCCTACAAAAAAAATGAGAAACCTTTGTATAAATTTATAATTAACAACTTACATTCTTGAAAGAAATAAAAAATGGTAAATTTGTGCGCAATTAATAAAAATTTCTAGCTCCTCAGATCTTAATA
>NW_021428327.1:0-270 GCF_001605985.2 Dendrobium catenatum
TATTACAAGAGGACTCAAAAGGTAAAAAACAAAAGTAGAGACTGACTCAACCCTAAACCTACGCATTCCTGAACTTGGCTCCTTTTTGATTGTCCGATCGTTGATTCCTGAAAAGTTAGAAGCAACAAGCTGTCCAAGAAAAGTAGTGTTTGTCAATCATCAAAACATAAGACATGAAAAATAGATTTGCAACAATCTCCCCCTTTTTGATAATGGCAAAACACAAGTAGGACAAAAATAGATTCATTTAGAAAAACAAAGTTACAACAT
>NW_021428328.1:0-289 GCF_001605985.2 Dendrobium catenatum
ACTGGTTGACTGTGTTAATTTAGATCTCTTGGAAGTTAACTCGCAAATTTCTGATAACTCATCAATCTATAGCATTGTTTCTATGGATGAAGTCGAACAAGTGCCCAAAGACTATGGATTGATCAGTGATATTATGGAAAATGCTGATTTGGATAATCTGTCTGTCCTTGATGAATTTGAAGGAATCTAATACATGAACCATGACTTGAGCAATTCAAACTCTTCTGTTATCCTTACTGATAAGGAAAAATTATGTAACCATGACTGGAACCTAGGGAAAGGTGATGAT
>NW_021428329.1:0-453 GCF_001605985.2 Dendrobium catenatum
GTGGGCATATATCAACTGCAACAAAAAGTATATCTTGTTCTTTGCTTTTCGTCCTCACCTTCTTAGTTTATTATGGAATGTGTTGAAGATCTTGGATTTTCGATTTTGATCAATGGGAGTTCGTCCAGCTGGATTAAGGCTAGAAGCGGTTTAGGCAAGGTTGTCCCTTATCCCCGTTCCTATTTATTTTATGCTCTCAATTGTTATCAAATACTTTGATTCAAAAAGGTGATGTGATTGGTATCAAAGTCCGTCCAAATGCTCCTAGGATCTCTTATTTGCTATATGCATATGACATCATGATTTTTTCTGAAGCTAGTATAAAGGTGGTAAAGTGATAGGAAACACTTGGACAAGTGTTTCCAAGTGTTTCACACCAAAACCAAGAGGATCCAAAGGAAAACTGCTGTCCACAACAGAAAAAACAGCCAACTGCACAAAAATCTGAGAGGA
>NW_021428330.1:0-497 GCF_001605985.2 Dendrobium catenatum
AAAGACAAAGCAATAAAGGAATGTGGGCATTTTGTTACTGGACGTGCCTCTCCGAAGTCAAGCATGTCTCTAAAATAGCCTCCTCCCTAATTCGATATAATACGAATAAGGAGGAAGGCACTTTCAATGCCCTTTGCTGTCCCCATAATCCGAACAAAGCACTTGATATAAGACTCAACTCAAACAAACTTAACTACACTTTAAATAAAGCTCCAATCGACAAAAAGAAATAAACCCCCAAAATGCAACCCAAAATAGGCCTCCTACTTGAAACCCAAAACATGATCTTACTACTCATTAATCCAAAACCATCTAGGAAACAAGTGCAAGCAAGAAGAGAGACAACTGCCCACATAAACAAGATCATTCACTTCAAACAAACAAAGACACAAAAGCATCTTCCAACCCAAAGCCAATCGTAAGACCATGAATCCCCAAAAGACTTATAAAACTTTTTTTTTAATGAGACTACACATAAAGCCCTACATGAACGACCT
>NW_021428331.1:0-1191 GCF_001605985.2 Dendrobium catenatum
AAATAAAAAATAAAAAAAATAAAAAAATTAAAAAATAATAATAAAATCCTTAATATGGGTGAGCTCTTCCTCTCAAGCCTGCATTAATTCACTCCAACACGGCCTCTAGTGGAGATATAATTGAAAAAATCAACACATATACTACTTAGTGGAGGATAAGCTCATGAATAGTAGAAGGAAACAACAGAGAAGAGCACAAGAGCTCTTGGGAGAAAGACTACCAGGCACATTCTACTATTGAATTAACCTTAGAGGATACACTAGTTCTCTTCCTTGGAGGAGCTTCTTGGAGGATTGTTGCCTTCTGAGTTATTGAATCCTCCACTCACATTGTTAGTGTAAAACCCCTCCGAATTTCATATTTTTGGGTGCAGTTAGTCTGTACGAACTGACCTTAGTACGAGACGAACTGAAGAAAATTATGAAAATCTGTATGGTTAGTACGGACGAATTTCCTGTACAAACTAAGTAAAATGCAGGTTCGTCGGGACGAACTTGAGTTCATTTGGGACGAATTTTTGCCCGAGAGCATCGTCTAGGGACGAAATCTATCATCGTATGTACGATCTGTGTCCAGAGAGTTTCGTCCCGGGAAGAATGGGGAACATCGTCGGGACGATCGAGTTCATTAAATAGATGATTTGAGATATTTTTGAAGAGAGAGAAAGCTGGAGAGAGAAAGAGAAGGAAAAAGAAGGAAAAAGCTTGGTTTTGGAGGTCACGGAGCGATTTTCGTCCGTCGACACAGTTGGAAGAATTGTTTGTTTCACTGTAAGGAATCCGAATCCTATTTCTGATTTCGAAGCTTTTGTATTTTTGGTATTTTTCTGCTCAGTTTTGTGTTTCTGTTACCGAAATTCTTGCATATCTTTGTATTGACGAAAATTTTACCGCGTAACTTTTGGTATGTTGTAGAAATGATGATATTGCACGATTTGAGTATTTTCTAAAAAAGTTTTCATAGGGTATTTTAAATTCTGTGCTATTTTTATCGAATAGAAAATTTTCTGGATGTTGAAAAATATTGCTTCAGTATAAGTAAAGTCTTGAAATAATGTTTTATTCGATTCCTGGTAATTTGTTAATTTTCTGTAACTGTGTATTTTGATCATGTTTGGGATTTCTATTGTCTGTACGATATTTTAAGGATTTTTTTCAATTGAGTTAAATCGTGTTTGTTGATTGCAATGT
>NW_021428332.1:0-205 GCF_001605985.2 Dendrobium catenatum
ATATTCTCTTACATGACTACGAACTTTTTCGTATGAAGCCTTCTGAATCTATATCTGAAATGTATACGAGATTTACTCAGATTGTTACTTCTTTGCATGCCTTTGGAAGAGTTCTTTTGAATTTTGAAAAAGTAAACAAGATTTTACGATGCTTACCTTCCTCTTTTAATGCAAAAATTACTGCTATAACTGAATCTAAGGATTT
>NW_021428333.1:0-246 GCF_001605985.2 Dendrobium catenatum
TAAAGTGGTCGGGCACCACTGCCAACAACCCGAATTTTTAAGCTTATGACAGACGCCAACAACTTTGAGTGGGATATTGGGTCTTCAATCTTTAGCTTTCTGGATGTCTTCTCCTTGGACTCCTTGAAACTCTCCTCCTTGGACTCCTTAATTGGATCTCCTCCTTGGACTCCTTGGAAATCTCCTCCTTGGACTCCTTGGATCCTTCATGACTTGAATATCCAAACGAAGAGACAATTCCCCCTT
>NW_021428334.1:0-909 GCF_001605985.2 Dendrobium catenatum
CCAAGTTGTTGTGAGGAAAGTAATTTTTTTAAGGCTTTGTTCGAGATAGCTTTTTTGCTGCTTTCTAAAACAGCTTTTAAGTATCAAAATTTTGTGAATTAGAAATTTTTGTACTAGAAAGTCATTTTAGAAAGTTGCAGAAAAGTTGTCCCAAACGAAGCTTAAATTTGTTATAAATATTATAAGTACTTTTTTTAATCAAACAATTATTTTCTTAGAGCTAACATGCATCAACAATTTTAAGTGTAAAAAGCAACTTTTAATCACAAATTTTTAAAAATAATAAGAAATCAATAGCTAAATGGAATTGTAATTACGGATTAAAAATGAAACAGTAAGAAAATTGTAAATAACTAATATTTCAAGTTGACAATTTAAGATTTTTTCTTACTGTGATATTTTTTTTTTCAAATATAGATAAAATACATTTAATTAGACCACTAATAAAATGACTAAAAATTAATATTATTGTGGACTTATTTATTTATTTTTTTAAAGATATTTTGATAAGTGAACATGAAATACAATGGTAATTAATAGTTAAACCCAAACATTTTACAAAATTATGATTTTCTGAAATATGTGTATTATTTCATTTTGCCTATAAAAATTTTCATTATGAGATTTTCATTGGAAACTATGATTAAAATATTTGTACCCCTTAGTTCTCGCAAATTCGAAATTGTAAATTATTCAATCAATAATATTTTAGTTGCATCCTTTATAAAATATAAATTAGTAACTTCTCAAATTTAATCATAAATTATCATCACCTTAACATTTCTAACACAAACAATGAAAACTTAGATATCATTATAAATAATGATTAATACTCTGTTTGGGGATCATATATATTAATTGTTTTTATTTCAATTTTTCTGTAAATTTTTATTTTAATTTTAATTTTTC
>NW_021428335.1:0-285 GCF_001605985.2 Dendrobium catenatum
AAACACTATATGAGTAGTTTCCTCCACCACCAAAGTCATCTTATTAAACACCCTAAAAGACTTCCCAACACTAGAATATCCTAAGAACACTCCTTTATCAGATTTTGAGTCAATTTTTCATAAGTGAGACTTCATATTGTTTTGAATAAAAAACATACAACCAAAGACATGAAGATAAGAAAGATTGGTTGTCCTACACTTAAGGATCTCATAGGGTGTCTTATCTAATTTGGCTCTAACATTCATCAGATTTAACACATAACAAGCTGTGTTAACCACGTCAAC
>NW_021428336.1:0-231 GCF_001605985.2 Dendrobium catenatum
CTTT
The DNA here is from genome assembly GCF_001605985.2 of Dendrobium catenatum. NCBI lineage: Eukaryota > Viridiplantae > Streptophyta > Magnoliopsida > Asparagales > Orchidaceae > Dendrobium > Dendrobium catenatum. The sequence continues at coordinate 5 of NW_021428336.1, forward strand.
AGTCAGGTGATGGTGGTCGAAAGAATCATAGTTGACAGATGATGGAGTTCAAAAAGATTGTGTTTGGCTGATGGTGGTCATGATGAAAATATGTCACACTCTAGGATTTAAATTGTGGTTGGGTGACGGTGGTCGGGATGAAAATATGTCACACTCTAGAATTTATATTGAAATAATTACATATGCTTCCATATATATATATATTTGAACTGAACTTGTATAGCAAA
>NW_021428337.1:0-429 GCF_001605985.2 Dendrobium catenatum
AGAATTATTTTTTACTACTCGATTGTAACTTGCTCACTTCATGAGTGATTTCTAGTAAGCATGGGTTACACCTATGTTTCTTCTCTTCATATCATGTTTACAATCAGTTTCTATTATTAAGTCCAAAATGATATTTTTCCTTTTGGTACTCTAACTTCTACTGTGATTTATCTTTTTAATGATATCCTCGTTAATTTTTTCAATCTTTTTTGATCTCATACACTTGGGAAATTATTCTGTGCGGAATACGGATATGAAAAACCGTTCGGACATGTGAGTGTACACATTGTATATAAATTTGCACATAGTGCGTATCAAAATTTTATACACTCAAAATCCATACGGTTCTTCCTGTCCGAACTCCGCACAGAAAAATTTATCCGTATAAATAGCATAAGCTCATCTTAATTAATGAAACTGGGCTTTGAT
>NW_021428338.1:0-762 GCF_001605985.2 Dendrobium catenatum
AGAATTAATTGTATTGATATGAACGGATGAAATGATAGATACTAAATTAAACTCATCCTTGCTCAGGGTGATCTGCTACATTACAAGTTCGAGTCATTTTTGCTAATATTATTAGAGTTCTCCAAGAAGAGTTTAAACAAAAAAAAGTCCATATGGTACACAATATTAGAAGAATTATGACGATTTTTTTGAAATATTTCAGTTCTTTTTATTACTTTGATGTTGTATGTGAAGCTTTAATATAAAAGATTATTATTGAATGTTTTGTTTAGGATAATTTTTTTTACTATTATGTAAAGATGTTGCAAAGAAAATAACTTTTTGGAATTGTTATAGATAGCAGTTTTCAAGTACAATTTTTTCTTTAAAGCAACGAAAAATAATGATCAAATAGAAATTGTTGCTGCGGTTTGCAAAGCAAAACTGTGAAAAGTTATCTCAAACAAAATCGAAGTCTTATTAACGATAAAAATAGTACACATTGATGTAGCAAGGGTGAGTAAAGTACAGGGGCGGAATCATCTAGCCCCCAGAGGGGGCAATTGGCCCACTAAAAAAATCTAAAAAATTATTTATTCTATGGATATTTAGATAATTTGTTCTTCTCTATTCTTTTTTTACTCTTTATTAAATGCGTTTTTAGGCAATTGCCCCCCCCCCCCCTAAAAAAATTAAAATATTATTATCTTTAGGTGGTTACCCCCTAACAGAATTAAATACATTGTGCAGTTTTCAAGTACAATTTTTTCTTTAAAGCAACGA
>NW_021428339.1:0-355 GCF_001605985.2 Dendrobium catenatum
TTAACCATGTTGACTAGGTAAACATGGCCAAAATTACAAAAATCCTCTCAAATGGTAAAATTTAGTCGACTTGAACAAAAAAATTACCAAACCTCTATTGACCAAATTTTATTTTAGTTTGCTCTCGAGTGTTTTTTATTGACTTGATTAAACCTGATTGTGCCGAAATGAAGCTTGAGTTAAATAAGACTTGACAATGTTTAATAAACCCCGATCAGTGTATATTCCCTCCATCGAGCCTAACTTAATTTCAATTGATGTTATTTTTGGGTTTAATTTTGTATAATTAAATTAGTTGAATTAAACCAATACTAATTTGACTTAAATTGAGTTAGATTTGGAGTCAAATTCAACC
>NW_021428340.1:0-506 GCF_001605985.2 Dendrobium catenatum
TAAGCATATTGTTATATCCTCCCAATTGATCTTTCTCCTTATGGATAAATCACATTCATTGTATCCTTTATATGTCATGACTTCTTTCTACTTGCTTATGTATCGCTCTTCAATATTCATTGGTACCCATTTGTAAGAAGTTTGTGTTGGTTGTAGGAGAGCAATCTTCAAACATTTCTTCTTTGCATCACCGCTTTCTTTCTTTACATATGCTTATAGGAGATATTATCATTTGCATATGATTGATCAAACATTGTGATTTGCCATTGAATTGCATTTGGAATGACAGTTCCATTCACATCTTGTTCATTCTTCCAGTAGAATCCACTGTTGCTCTTCTATTAGTGTTCATTTGAATATATGCCAAATCACATGTTATATTGAATTTGATTAACTCAAGGCCCCAAGTCCAAATTGAGTTCAATTCATGTTTATTTCTTCAAGTCCAAAGCTTGTAAAGTTCAAGCACGAGTCCATCTTGAGCTTATGCCCATGACACTTGGTTC
>NW_021428341.1:0-481 GCF_001605985.2 Dendrobium catenatum
CCAGTTTCACAGTCATGAATGACTTTGCAGGCGTCATATTATCAACCTGCCAACAGAACTTACAGGGATTAGACTCAACCAGAATTCTGCTGGAAATGAAAACAAAGAATTGCATTAAATAAACATCTACATTTATTTATAGATGTTTCATTATGTGAGACTAAATATAAATTGTCTTTTCATTCAAAGATGGAGAGAAAAGTATTCCACAGCGGAGTCGCCAGAAATCTGTTAGCTCAAGAAAATGGCACGAGTGCGCGAATCCCGCTTTGCAGCCGTAGGATTTCATTTCCCTTAAGTCAGAATGAAATTAACCAGATTTCCCCTGAGGATAGTATCAGGGTTTAAAGATCTAGGGTTCTTACTTCCTATGAGCGCAAGCACTCATAGTTAATTATCCCTCTTACCACGTAAGAGAGAACTCTCGATTAAGGATGAAATAATTTTAGATAAATTTAGTCTCAATAATGGGGAGATGGAG
>NW_021428342.1:0-213 GCF_001605985.2 Dendrobium catenatum
AGCTGAAATTGGCTTTTAATTCCTTCCCCAAATTCAAGTCCCGTAACAGTTTCAGTTACAAGAATTGATTTTGAATTTCTCCCCATATTCCCAATCAAACCCCTTGGATTCCTCTCCTCTTTGGGAATGAATTCAAACCTTCTCCCTCCCAATCCCTCTTAGCCCAACTAGGCCAGCCAGCAGCCCTCACTTCTCCCAAACCAGCCGCCTCCC
>NW_021428343.1:0-569 GCF_001605985.2 Dendrobium catenatum
AGGAAGGTTGGGTGAATTAAGGTTTGGGATAATTGCGGTACTTGGAGGGTTGGGGATTGTGATGAGATTTTCATGAGGTTGATTGGGTAAAGAGGTTTCAGCTGTTTGAATATTCGGCAAAACAGGTGAGGTAGGCAGTGTGGCAGTATGCATTTGGTTAGTGAGATTCGCAGATGGGATATCCGGTTGATTTGGGAGAGAAGTAGCATTCTGAGACACGGGCATGGATTTCCCAGGGGAAGAGGAGGTACGAGGAGATGGAGTAGGAAGTATACCAGTAGGATTGTTTGAAGGAGGTCTGCGACTGCGGTTCGTGCTCCTGCCGCGAGGAGGTTTTGGCGGAAGAACAGCAGTGGATTTTGGGTTTGGGTTTGTTGGGCAAAATTCGGAAGTGTGGTTAAAGGATTTGCAGAAATCACAAATAGAGGGACGCCATTCGTATTGTATGACTAGATTGAAAAGTTCCCCTTCAACCGTAATCGGAACAAAAGCAGGGTAAGTGGCGGAAGCATCAACTAGGACACAGACTCTAGCATAAGTAAGTCTGGATTTCGAGGCAGTGAGGGAGT